>NC_062540.1:19225956-19228456 GCF_022655615.1 Tachysurus fulvidraco
AGAGAGAGAGCAAGAGAGAGCGAAGGAGAGAGAGAAAGAGAGAGAGAGAGAGAGAGAGAGACAGTGAGAGAGACAGTGAGAGAGAGAGAGGTATTTGGGGGCAGGTCTGGCTCTGTGTGGCTTTAGGCTTCATATAAACCTGATACAACATGCTGAAGGTGAACATAACATACTGCAGCCCCGAAAAGGAGAAAACACGATGGATTGTGGATTTTATTTTGGAATACGACAGAATATATAAGTAAGAACATTGTTTATTATCATTTAAATACATCGAGAAGCTTAGAGCATTGTTAAAGTAGGCAAAGGTCATGCTGAAAATAAATAATAATAATAATAATAATAATAATAATAATAATAATAATAATAATAATAATAATAATAATAATAATAATGTTATACTGTAATACTGCTATTAATTCTTAAAATACTCATTTATTTATTTAATTGTTTGTTTGTTTGTTTATTTAGGACAGGGTAAATTAACATATTAAAATGTAATAAAAAAAAAAACTAGTCATGTGCTTTACCATTATTTTGGAACATGTTCCCCATGTCTCACTCCACAGTGGTGTTAATATGAAGCTCAGATGAAAGGATTTTAAGAATTTGTCGTGTTTCATCACTATTTCTATTTTTCTCTACCATACCAGAGGTTTATATATTTTAATAGAAAAGTTCCAAACTTAACACAAAACGTTTATTTCATCTCCACACAGACGTTCGTATCTTCAGAGTAAATGTCGATATCAAACCCATTCCTGCTCTCTGAGACGCTCCGAGTGTCTGTACGTCTAAAAAGCAGCTCAGATTTAACTTCAACACTAAAATTCAGCGTTAGATTATCAACAGAGGGACAAACGCACGTCTAAAACCCCGAAAGAACGACAGAGTCCTGATTTATTTTAAAACAGACTCACGACTGGCCAGAAAATCTGTAATTTCTTTCTACTGATCGAAAACATCTCATGAGATCATTTACAGACCGCCGGCAGAACGGAACAGCGGCGTACCGATAAAAGTGTTAATTAACTCTTGTTAGACGTTTTAAACTGTGCACGTCGTGCAGGTGTAAGTGCGCTAGCTGGATATTACTGCTCAGGTAAAGCTAATTATCCGTAACTGTTTATATTACAGTAGTAACTTCAGCCAACATTGAGCTCTGCTCAGACAGACAGAGTGACTCACTAAACCCAGAAGAAGAGAGCACCTGGATAGGGAATGAGTTATACACAGTTAAACACTGCTAATACACCAACACACACACACACACACACACACACAAACACACACTTTGACACACTGACTGTCTTTTTTCTAGTTGTTCCAGTGGAAGCAGTTGGAGAATCTGTACTTTAGAGAGAAGAAGTTTGCAGTGGAGGTGAACGATCCTCACAGGTGAGAATGAAACTGTATTTGATGGTCAGAAAACTGTGTGTGTGTGTGTGTGTGTGTGTGTGGGTGTGTGTGTGTGTTTAGTGAAACGACTGCTGACGCAGTCGGTATGGATTTGTATGTTAGTCAGCTGGTCATGACCTCTACATTACATTACATTACAACATCCCGTACGATATCAGGACCGTAACGGAACAAAAACTTCCTCACTAGTTGAAACATGAATTTTTTTTTAGCATGACACTCGGCATCGCTTTATATAAAAGAGCTAATGGCCTTGTGGGTACGCAGGACAAGCCTGGCATATCTGAGACGTTACTGAGCTTCCTCCGAGACGTGTGAATTCAGTCAACTGGATCCTTTCGAAGTGTTGCTCATGCTACGTCACGGGACGGCGTAACAGCCTCAGAGGGAAAACTCAATCTGCTTTCTTCCACATACATGAACTCGTACATGCCCTCGATTGAGTATCACATCTGGATCAACAACACTGCTCAGACTTTTACACTCTGTTGACTCTGTTGGCGTCAGAACCTCCAGTAGTGTACTGTACATACAATATACTGTAGTATATAGAGAGTAGGAATCAATCGTGGATGTGACCTACTGCCCGGTCTGACTGTCAATGTTGCCATAGAAACGGGCCTTTTGAGGTTAATAGATTTCTGACTGTTTGAGTACATGACGGATTTAATCAGAAGCCGAGATTTGATCTAATGAGAACGCTGCAAGACTTTCAGAGGCGTCTTACTGTTCTGTAAGGAATCGAGAGGAAGATACACCAGTTTGTTGTCGAGGGGAAATCCAGACATGTCTGAGGGGCAGAATTAATGCTTAAGTGCACATGCTGAGTGCAGACTGAGTCATCAGGACCTTTTTTTTTGTTTAATGGTTTTCCAGGAAATGACAAACATTTTTTTCCAACTGGATACGATCTGTAATACAATGTAATATTAAGGTCTAAAGGGAATAAGAAGAAGCTTTTTATTTATGTTATGTAAACATCACAGAACATCGTGATCCAGCGCACCTAAAGCAGACAGAGTTAAGGGCCTTGCTCAGGGGCCCAACAGTGGCAGCTTGGTTTTAAGGCTTGAACACTTAC
>NC_062540.1:19230956-19298456 GCF_022655615.1 Tachysurus fulvidraco
ATTTATTAATGTACATTTAATTATTTATTGTATGTATTTATTCAGGAGCTGACTGGGAAACTTCCTAAAGAGTATCCAATGAGTGCAGGGGAAAAACCTCCTGGCATCAGGAGGAGAATCGGCACTTCCTTTAAACTGGACGAGCTTTTCCCATATAACGAGGTCGGTGTAAATGCCACGGAACGGTGCTTTGTTAGCTCATTGTTCAGTGTATTAGTGATCCATCGAAGTTGTCCTAATCACAGAATGGTGTCTGTGGCTCAGTGATTCGGATTTAAACGTCGTAACTAATCAATATAACCTCAGAATTGTTTTTGTTTTTCACGTTTAATGTAATCAACAAAATGTTTAGTTGATAGTGAGTTCATCTGTGTGTTAGGTTTAAAAAACGGTATAAATTTGACTCATAATAAGTCAAGAAATTATTGGATTGCTTCAAATTGAATTTAAACTAAAGCATTTAATTTTATGTAAGCATGACTTCTACGTATACAGTATATTTTGATTTAAGTGTCTCTAAAAGTGGCTTCAAGCGTCTATGTTCTGACTAGGATCCGTACCTGAGGAACCTGGAGAGTCGTTTTGCTCTGCAGCGGAAGATCGTGGAAGCGGCGAAAAAGTTGGCATCTGAACCCGAAATCGGCAAAACGGTGAAGAAGAAACGTAGGAGGAACTGCCTGGATGCCATGCAGAAACTTCAGGAGATCGAGGATGAGATGAACCGCTACCGTGTGAAGAAGGGCAAGAGACCCACGCAAAGAGCCTCACGGATCATCGCTGGTACGTTTAGAGGGTTACAAAAGAGTCAACGGTCAAAGCTGCATAAGGTTTGAATCCAAAAGGTTCATTACCAGGGATAAGTCATAAAGATAAGTAAATATACATTCATAAGTCATTAAAGGTGGGGTCTCCGATTTTTGAGAAATGCTTCAGAAAACTGAGTCAGGCCGAATAATAAACAAAAATCAAAACAAAAATCAAAACTAACGTGTAGCCAATGAGCAGAAAGGGGCGGGGCTTGTCGATATGCGGCTGAGTGTTCAGTGCGCATGTGTGACGTTAGCAGAAAGCGGTTTGAACATTGACATGGAGGATAAAAACAAAGAAAGAAAGAAAGTGAAGAAAGACTTACGATAAGGCAAGAAGTAGGACGTGTTAATATAGGATCAGCTTTCCAGCGCTGGAGAGAACTGAAGGAGCAGGAAGTTGGCCACATATTCACAGGTTGGAGTTTCCCGAGTCAATAACTCCTGAGCTAAACACTGTTACTACACAAATAACACCTCTTTTCTATCGTAGTAATGTAGAGAGGCAGCTACAACCGTGTAGTAACAGCGTTTAGCTCAGGAGTTATTGACGGGAAACTCCGACCTGTGAATATGTGGCCGACTTTACTTAAGACGCCGAGGCGCGTTTTTCCTTCTCGATAGGTGAGTAACGTTGGTTTTGCTTTGTTACACAGAACTAATATATGCCTTTGTCCTTTACATGATTATGCTTGTGTGTCATTTTTGCTTGTTTGTTTATCTACAATCGTATTGTTCTTCCCTTCAGCTATGATAAAGACACGTTTCTTTCCGTTAGTCGCCTGGGTTACGTATGTATGTGTGGGCGGAGCTATCGATACAGGGGTGGGACCCATTTGGGGTTAGGGGCGTGTTTGTTTTGGGGATTTCAAACGTCAACATTGGCTTTTCAAAAATCTTAAAGTACCTTTAAGATAAGTAAATATACATTCATGAGTCATTATGATAAGTACAATGATACAAATCATTGTATTCACATTTTAGATCAGATTGATAAAACATCTTAATGATTTGTGTATATTATATTGGTCAATACTGTAAGTTTGCAATTCTAATCATTATTTTGAAATAAGAACTTACCAATTTGTTTTTCTCTTACACCACATGCACTTTCAAATAAATTTTTTTATTCACTAGAACCTTACATTTTATATGTTCATAATGTAAACATGCTTAATTTTAGGTAATTCTTCAAAACAAGACAGTTCGTTTTAATCACTTGCATTATAGCAGCTATAAATAATACTTTTACTATATGTTCTTTTAAAAATGCACTTGTTAAATAAAAATGGAAACATTCCAACCCTGACACTGGAGACTCCTTCCAAAAATGCTTAATAAATGCATAATAGATTAAATTTGTTCAATTCAATTAAATAAATTCATAATGATAGTTTTTTGTTAGTTCATTTTTAGATTTAAATTATGAACAGCTTTCACAATACAAGTCCCTGTTTAAGAAAAAAAATAAATACATAACTATAAAACTGTGAAGTTGCAGCTTCATGACTGTCAGATCTGCTGTTATAAGACATTCGTTAACACCTTCTGGCCAATCAAAGTTTAGAACATCCCCGAAGCATGGTATGTGGTTGCCTAGCGGCCTTGATCTAGTTCAAATCCCAGGTCCACCACTGCTGGGCCCCTGAGCAAGGCCCTTAACCCTCCATTACTCAGTTGTATATAATAGAGAGCTTAATGCTGTAAATGTAAATCCATGGGCAGAAATTAATGTTCATGGAGATTTCTTATATTTTGTTTTGCTGACTGTTCTTAACATGTCCTTTCAAGTTTAGTAAATTCCCAAAGGGCTGTGTGTGTGTGTGTGTGTGTGTGTGTGTGTGTGCACATACACACACCTTACTATATATATATAACTAATACCCATATCGTTCTCTCTTTTACAGAAGAACTGGGTCAGTCAGAATGCAGCGCTCTTTCTGACAGCCTTCCTCTGGATGACAGTAAGTAAGAAATTAACGCTAAGAACTGTCATTTCAGCAGCCTAAAAGTTTATTATAGCAGCTTAAGACCAATCTTTATAGCCTTAAGCATTACATTCATGGCCTTTCCGATTCTACCGAGCAGCTAGCAAAACATTTCTGCTACAAACATTTCCAGGTTAGCATAGTTTATCTTAGCAACCTGGTAAAGGTTTCCCTCAAGGATATTTATTTAAAAAAGGATTTTTGGTAACATAAAGTCTGAAACATTAACTTTGCTAATATTTGCTCAACATCCATTTAGTATTTTAGCTCTAAATCTCTGCTAAATCATGCTAAATCTTTCTGTTACAAATATTCTGATTAGCCACCGCTGTATTATAAGTCAAGTAGCTGCAACTTTTAGTCAGCTTATCAAATACTAGAGGTGTTAAAATTAACGAACAACTCCGACTTTTTGAGAGAGTCACTAAGGTGAACGAGTCAGTAGACTCGGTATAATAAAAAAAAACAAAGGGTTCATTTTTATACACATCTCTAACTAATTTATAATTAGCATTTGCTGAATGTATTAGCATATAGGGTATATGTTTTTTGTTGTTGTTGTTGTTTTTTTTAACATATTTTTATATTATTATCTGTCAGGGTTGTTGTTCCACACCCATCAACTGACACATGACCATAATGTAGTCTGTACTGGGCTAAAAATAATTATTTAAAACATGGACATACAAGCACATTATTAAATCAGACAAAATATTTATTATTATTCGTTATTTTACTCAACTCGAGCGGCTTTGTCGTCTGCCTGCGCATTTGGGCAAACCAGGCAACTGATAAAAGAATCTGAACGGATCATAAATAAACAGATTTAAATGACTTATCAAAAATAATAGAAATAAGTCTCCTTATTGTCATTATGTTATATTGTCAATAAATTGTCAAAGTACATGATTTTAGATAGATAGATAGATAGATAGATAGATAGATAGATAGATAGATAGATAGATAGATAGATAGATAGATAAATAAATAAATAGCTCAAAGCTTGAATATTTTTACCATTTTACTTTTTTTTGTGTTGACATTAAATCAAATATCATCAAAATAATGTATATTGTTAAAGGTGGGGTCTCCGTTGTTTGAAAGCCAATGTTGACATTTGAAATCACCAAAACAAACACGCCCCTAACCCAAATGGGTCCCACCCCTGTTTTGATAGCTCCGCCCCACACAGACACCAGACAAGTAGAACCCAAGTATAACCCAGACAAGTATTATGGCGGAACATGTTGGGGCAGATGACCGAGGGGATATTTTTATCAATAAATGAACACAATGAGTAATACTATGGTAATACAGGTGTGTTTTTGTAGTACTGTGTGTTGTACCATGAAATTTTTAGCTCCGTTTCACACGGAAGATGTTCAGTTCTCTCCAGCGCTGGAAAGCTGATCCTATATTAACACGTCCTACTTCTTGCCTTACCGTAATCCTTTCTTCGCTTTCTTTCTTTGTTTTTATCCTCCATGTCAGTGTTTAAACCGATTTCTGCTAATGTCACACATGCGCACTGAACACTCTCTCCGCCCATATTGACAAGACCCACCCTTTCTGTTCATTGGCTACACGTTAGTTTTGTTTTTTTTTGGTGGCCCAACGCAGTTTTCTGAAGCATTTCTCAAACAACGGAGACCCCACCTTTAAAGGTTTACTTTAAATACAACACATCTTTCCTATGTTAGGTAATGTAAAGTAAGATATGATATTTCTGTCATATCTCCCTTATTTTTATGAATAAACTAACTTTCTACACAGTTTAGCAGCCTGTATCACTACACAGTTGCCAACATGGTAAAAAATTTTATTTTTTTTTTTGCTACAAATGTTGTGTTTGTTTGGTTCTGCCATCTAGGTGATGTTAGTCAGAGACGGCGATCTCGCTCCCTGCAGTGCTCTCCGTTACTCAGTGCTCCTCCTCCGGTCAACCTGGACTATGATACTCAGAGACGATCCTCTGAGAGTGACACGCACCACGACACTGTGCTAAGCAGGTGTGTCTCATTTTTTAAAATGCGTCCTCTTTATTTTTTTATGCGTATAAACGTGTCTACTTTGTATTGTATCTCCACTTTGTACCTGAAGATTGGAGTGCGATGTTCAGTCTGGTTTGTACTGCACCTCTCATGACGCCTCCTCGGCCAGCAGCAGTCCGTATAAAACCGTCCCTCGCAGGCAGGCGGAGCTTCAAAATGTCACACAAACCCTCGCTTTGACCCGAAATGCCTATAGCAGCAGCCAGCTCGGGTACAGAAACATTTAAAAATTTGTGCAGCTACTGCCCCTATAAAAGCAATATCCTTGTATAATTTCTTTAATAATCCGGCAGGTCTGAGGGTCCGGCCCAAGCGTTCCGACATCGCAGTGGAAGCCTGGAGTCTCAGTCTAATTTCCTCTGTTATTCCGGTTCTGAGAGATCCGTTTTTCCAGGTCGCCGCAGCAACAGCACCGAGGTCTTGGACGATTGTTCGTCTTGCGCGAGTGTATCCAGTGCTGATTTCGGTCCGCCGTGTCCTTCTACTCCTCCGTACCTCATCCCTTCTTCGCTCCATCACCAACACAGCACGGGGAGCATGCCAAACCTAGTGCCTCACCCCACACACACTCACACCCACACCCACACTCGTACACCATACAGTCCCGCTGCATATTACGTGCCTGGCTATGCCACTGCTGACTATGAGCCCTACACTAATCCCAGTGCTAGTGGTGCTTATGTATACGAGAATGAACTTGAAGGACACTACAACGTTAACCCCTCCTACCATGTGCATGGGTACCATGGAAACGAGCGCAGCAAGAACTACGGGATGCTGCACAATCCCTATGCAACCTTAAGACCTCCAAGGGGCAGGAATGAACTTTTGGCAAAAAGCATGCAAAAAGCATTAGTGGTAGAACATCTGAGAGGATGGTACAACCGCAACACTGCAGGACGGAGGCCCATCTATGGCTTTGAGTATGACAGAGGCTACCAACATCAACTGGGCTATCAAACACTACCAGCTCCATTTAGCAGATCCAGCAGGACCAGCTCTTATTCATCAGGTAATTACAATCAAGGTAACGTAAGGTACAACAGGTAATGACTATTAAACTAGCATGCTAACACCAGCTAGTCTAAAACAGGGGTTCCCAAACTTTTCAGACAGCGATCCCCCATTTACTGTGATATTTAATACATTTTCATTGAATACGAGCGTTTTACATGTTATGACAAAATCAGCTCTGTATATTAGACATATTATGTATTAGATTCAAGGTTTTCTATTTTAGCCTAGACATCCTTTACAAAAATAAGAAAATGTGTATTAATAAAACGAAGGATGACATTTTATTTAGATCACCTAGATTGCTTCCACATACTCTCGTGTTTCCCGTGGGCGGGGTTGGATTACAGAAGTAAGTATTGTTGTCGATTCATTATTTTAATCACTTAAATTTCTGACCCATTTTGGGTTAAATTCAACCCAGCAGTGTCGTCATTTTTAACTAATAGATGGGTTAAAATCACAACCCAGCATGCTATATATAATATAAAAAATAAAACAACCTATATAAAATAACCCAGCGTTGGGTTCATCCCTACGCACTAAACCCAAACCTCCACTGCCAACCAAACATTTACCCAGTACCACTACACACCAAACCCAACCCACCCGACCCCCACTTTGGGACCTGCTAGTCTAGAATGCAGTTTGCTCTGGAATTGGTGCTATTATAGACACTAGTCTGTACTGACATACACCAGTCAGCCATATCATTAAAAACGCTGAAAGGTGAAGTGAACGTTGATGTTCTCATTACAAATGGCTCCTGTCAAGCATATGATGTTAAGTTGCAGGTGAACAGTCAGTTCTCAAATAGTTATTTGTGAGTTAGGAAGCAGGAAAAATGGACAAGTCTACGAGTCTCTGACAAAGGTCAAATTCTGAAACCTAGATGACTGAAACCTATGCCTCTTTTCCACCGGAAAGAACCGGTTGCTGGTTCAGAGCTAGCGCTAGTGCTGGTTCAAATTTGGTTCCACTGGCAAACCTTCTAAGAACCAGTTTGCCTTTCCACCGGCTAGAGCACCATCACAGCGCCGAGTGTGACGTCACTGTATACGTGTCACGTGTCCCAGCAACGTTAGCAGAGCAGCGACAAACACAAACACATCAACAATGGCGGATGTTGCTTTACTGTTAATGCTCATGGCTTTGCGAACCTACATCGGCATCCAAACGCGGCGAATAAAACGTGTACGTGCGGCTCCGTGTAATCTGTATAAATGGAGGTTGTAATCGATAAAGTACATAACGTTATTTTATCATAAACACAGAAAAAAATTTAGCCTTAGCATGTAGCTACCTACTATCATGTGTGCTGATAATGAATCATATCGCGGTAAAGTAAAAGTGTATTAAACATTAGTATACTTAAGCTAACAGTAGCCCCGCCCCCAGCTCCTGACGGAAGCGGTTCTTAAGTCTAGACCAGCAACGTTTTGGTGCTACTTAAGAACCACTTTTCCTGATTCGGAGCCGGTGTTTTGGCGGTCGAAACAGAAAGAACTGGTTCTAAATTAGGCTCTGGCTCCGAACCAGCACTCGAACTGCCTCGGTGGAAAAGGGGCACTAGATGACTGGGTCAGAGCATTTAAAATTAGCAGGTCTTTTGTGGTGTTCCTAGTGTTCAATGTAAGAAGGTGGCTTGGTCTGATGAATTACATTTTATTTAGATTATATAGAAGGCAGCAGGATGCAGTCTGGGAAGAAGGCAAGCCAGAGGAGGCGATGTGATGCTCTGAGCAATGTCCTAAACCTTTAATCCTGGCATTCATGTGGATGTTACTTTAACACTCACTGTCCACATAATCATAACTAGTTAGTTTGACACAATCTATGTCCATAAGTACCTGACCGTCTTGCCTATAGGTTGGCCTCCCACCAACCGTTGCCACAAATTTAGAAGTACACATATATTTATATTCCGTAGCATTACAATTTCCCTTCCTGTTCCACCTTTGGGATGAACTGGAATACTGACTGCACCCCAGAAATCCTCTGTTAACATCAGTGCCTGATTTCACTAAAACTCTTGCGGACGAATGATCGCAAATTCCCACATTCATGACCCAAAATCCAGTTCGAAACCTTCCTAAAACTTTATTATGTTTTAAAGACGAAACCTTGTTGCAACCATTTGTAAACAATTACATGTAGTTATGAGATGTATAGGAGGGGGACACGGTGGCTTATTCGGTAGCACGTTCGCCTCACACCTCCAGGGTCGGGGGTTCGATTCCTGCCTCCGCCTCGTGTGTGTGGAGTTTGCATGTTCTCCATGTGCCTCGGGGGTTTCCTCCGGGTACTCCGGTTTCCTCCCTCAGTCCAAAGACATGCATGGTAGGTTGATTGGCATCTCTGGAAAATTGTCCATAGTGTGTGAGTGTGTGAGTGAATGAGTGTGTGTGCCCTGCGATGGGTCAGCACTCCGTCCAGGGTTTATCCTGCCTTGATGCCCAATGTTGCCTGAGATAGGCACAGGCTTCCCGTGACCGGAGGTAGTTCGGATAAAGCGGTAGAAAATGAGTGAGTGAGTGATGAGTTGTATAAGACCATCTTAATGGGTTCTTTTATTTCTATACCCTTTATGCAAATTCTAATTTCCTGCTCATTACAGTATCCTTTCTATCTTTGTCTTCATGCAGTGAGCTCTACAGCTAGTGGAGGGACAAACTGGCACACTAATGCAGATTTGGTGCGCAGTGAGAGTGAAGTGGATGGAGAAGTGACACCAACATCCCATAAGTCCTTTGCTGGAGCCTACAGTCCCACTCGTAGCAGGTAAAAGATTATTTTACAAAAATAATGCTATAGTTTCTATTAGCATATGCTAATCTGTGCAATATGCTTTGTGAAAATTTGAGTATTGAGGAGGACTTTTAAGAGGAGAAAGTGGTACTGCTGGATGGCTGTTTGGGTTTGGGGAAAGTTGGTAGTGTTTTGGTTTGAACAAGCATTAGGGCATAGTGTGTAATGGTATCGCTTGGATGTTTGTGTTTCAGTGTGGGTTTGGGGTTGCTGTTTGTGTTAGGGGTAGTCTGTAGACATATTGTTCGGGTGTTTTGGTTACAGTAAAGGCTTTAGGAGTTCGGTACATGATGATAGTACATGGTGTTTTCACCTAGGGATACGGGTTATGTGTAGTGGGACAGAATAGGGGATTTGGTTTCAGCTGGGGGGGGGTGCTTACTGGTACTTATTGGGTGTCTGGATTTCAGTGAGGGTTTGGTGTGTAGTGGTACTGGTTGAAAGTTTTGGTTTCTGTCAGGGTTTGGGTTTGGTGTGTAGTGGTACTGGTTGAATGTTTGGTTGTCAGTGGAGGTTTGGGTTTGGTGTGTAGTGGTACTGGTTGAATATTTGGTTGTCAGTGGAGGTTTGGGTTTGGTGTGTAGTGGTACTGTGTAAATGTTTTGGTTTCAGTCAGAGTTTGGGGTTGGTGTGTAGTGGTACTGTGTAAATGTTTGGTTGTCAGTGAAGGTTTGGTGTGTAGTGGTACTGTGTAAATGTTTGGTTGTAAGTGAAGGTTTGGTGTGTAGTGGTACTGGGTAAATGTTTGGTTGTAAGTGAAGGTTTGGTGTGTAGTGGTACTGTGTAAATGTTTGGTTGTCAGTGGAGGTTTGGGTTTAGTGTGTAGTGGTACTGGTTAAATGTTTGGTTGTCAGTGGAGGTTTGGTGTGTAGTGGTACTGTGTAAATGTTTGGTTTTCAGTGGAGGTTTGGTGTGTATTGGTACTGGGTAAATGTTTGGTTGTCAGTGAAGGTTTGGTGTGTAGTGGTACTGGGTAAATGTTTGGTTGTCAGTGAAGGTTTGGTGTGTAGTGGTACTGGGTAAATGTTTGGTTGTCAGTGGAGGTTTGGGTTTGGTGTGTAGTGGTACTGTGTAAATGTTTGGTTGTAAGTGAAGGTTTGGTGTGTAGTGGTACTGTGTAAATGTTTGGTTGTCAGTGGAGGTTTGGTGTGTATTGGTACTGGGTAAATGTTTGGTTGTCAGTGAAGGTTTGGTGTGTAGTGGTACTGGGTAAATGTTTGGTTGTCAGTGAAGGTTTGGTGTGTAGTGGTACTGGGTAAATGTTTGGTTGTCAGTGGAGGTTTGGGTTTAGTGTGTAGTGGTACTGGGTAAATGTTTGGTTGTCAGTGGAGGTTTGGGTTTGGTGTGTAGTGGTACTGGGTAAATGTTTGGTTGGCAGTGGAGGTTTGGGTTTAGTGTGTAGTGGTACTGGGTAAATGTTTGGTTGTCAGTGGAGGTTTGGGTTTAGTGTGTAGTGGTACTGGGTAAATGTTTGGTTGGCAGTGGAGGTTTGGTGTGTAGTGGTACTGGGTAAATGTTTGGTTGTCGTGGAGGTTTGGGTTTAGTGTGTAGTGGTACTGGGTAAATGTTTGGTTGGCAGTGGAGGTTTGGGTTTAGTGTGTAGTGGTACTGGGTAAATGTTTGGTTGTCCGTGGAGGTTTGGGTTTAGTGTGTAGTGGTACTGGGTAAATGTTTGGTTGTCAGTGGAGGTTTGGTGTGTAGTGGTACTGGGTAAATGTTTGGTTGTCAGTGGAGGTTTGGGTTTAGTGTGTAGTGGTACTGGGTAAATGTTTGGTTGTCAGTGGAGGTTTGGTGTGTATTGGTACTGGGTAAATGTTTGGTTGTCGTGGAGGTTTGGGTTTAGTGTGTAGTGGTACTGGGTAAATGTTTGGTTGTCAGTGGAGGTTTGGGTTTAGTGTGTAGTGGTACTGGGTAAATGTTTGGTTGTCAGTGGAGGTTTGGGTTTAGTGTGTAGTGGTACTGGGTAAATGTTTGGTTGTCAGTGGAGGTTTGGGTTTAGTGTGTAGTGGTACTGGGTAAATGTTTGGTTGTCGTGGAGGTTTGGGTTTAGTGTGTAGTGGTACTGGGTAAATGTTTGGTTGTCAGTGAAGGTTTGGTGTGTAGTGGTACTGGGTAAATGTTTGGTTGTCAGTGGAGGTTTGGGTTTAGTGTGTAGTGGTACTGGGTAAATGTTTGGTTGTCAGTGGAGGTTTGGGTTTGGTGTGTAGTGGTACTGGGTAAATGTTTGGTTGTCGTGGAGGTTTGGGTTTAGTGTGTAGTGGTACTGGGTAAATGTTTGGTTGTCAGTGGAGGTTTGGGTTTGGTGTGTAGTGGTACTGGTTGAATGTTTGGGTGTCAGTGAAGGTTTGGGGTTTTGTGTAGAGGTACTGGTCAGGTGTTCGCTTTTCACAAAGAGTTAACAAGTGAGTTTTGTGTTTGCTGGTGTGTCAGGTTTCCTGCTGAATGCAGTCCGTCAAGGCGTGCCGATTCTCTCCCGCACACTTCGGAATGTGGCGAAGTGTTCAGCAACGATACAGAGATACATTAGACAACACAACAGGACAGGTACGAGCCAAGCAAACTTCACACAGCATGATCATTTCTTTTATATGTTGTTTTTGATTGATTGACTGATTGTTTTCACAGCGTACATGGATACTCGTTTATATTGCAGTGTATTTTGCTTTTTTTTTTTATTTATAGGAGGACCAAATTGCTAAAACAGCAGCACAGCACAGAAGGAGGTGAAGTTTCTTCACCTGTTTCAAGGAAAAAGCAGAAAAGGGATTTTTTTATTGTGCCTTGGAAGTTCATTAAGGGAGGTTTTAATCGGTGTGTGATGTTATGGAAATATGCTGAAATAAAATAATCACGATAAAAAAAATCCAGAAAGGTTCATTTAAAAAAACCTTTCATCTAAACCGAGAATGATCAGATGTGTTGGTCCTTACTGACGCTTGTATTACAGATATAACCGAACAAGCCCCGCCTCTTTTTTAAAAATCTGTATGCCAAATAGCAATCGTTTCTGAACCCAGGCTGCCGGCAGCCAAACTAAAGACAAGGTGAATGCGAGTGGCGGTAACTGTGTCTCAAGTCTGGAGCTTATATTGTGAGCTCTGTGAGAAGATAATATGTAGATGATTTACCAGAACTGCCAGAAAAGGAGGTGTGCTCTATATAGCGGAAGGAAGCAGAGAAAGGCCTTCAAAATGGCCGACAACACGCCGAGCAAGATCGATGAAACAAAACTGACTAATTAGAGGAGAGGATTTTTGACCAGCCATTTTGTTTTCTTTATCCTCTCTGGAGGCTCAATGATCTATTTGCATTTAGCACTAAATGTTAGCGTTTGGTTAATAATGCCAAAACAAAGGAGAATTAATCTACCGATTATTGAATTTTGAGAAAACAGCTACATATGACAGAAACATTGTAAAACTTAATTTGATGTAAAAAAAAAAAAAAAAAGAGGAGACACATTCATTCACGTACTACCGCTTATCTGAACTCGGTGACTCGGGTCACGGGAAGCCTGTGCCTATCTCAGGCGTCATCAGGCATCGAGGCAGGATACACCCTGGACGGAGTGCCAACCCATCGCAGGGCACACACACTCACACTCACACACTACAGACAATTTTCCAGAGATGCCAATCAACCTACCATGCATGTCTTTGGACCGGGGGAGGAAACCGGAGTACCCGGGGGAAACCCCCGAGGCACGGGGAAAACATGCAAACTCCACAACTCCTAACTCGGTCTACTTAGGCAGACTCTTCCCTGGGAAAGCTTGGTGATGATCACAGTATATCCCCTGACAATTATCGGTGGGGAGATTTTGTGTTTTTTTTGGTGAAAATAATGAAATCTAGCCATAATAAATCAAGCTGCCTTTTTACACTCTGTGTTTTAATCCTATAGCACTGTTTTTTTTTTTGATAAATGAATGTTATTAAATTATTAGAATTATTAGAATTAGAATTATTAATGTTCTCGCACAGCCAGTACAAAAACAAACTGATGTCTGAAAGAAAAAACAACAACAACAACAACAACAAAGACTTGATGAAAACGGTCCAACACTCTGAGAGCACAACCGAATAAACAGTTATCAAAGACTGTAATATAATGTAATATAATGTCCTTCATAGTACTCAAGCTCGGAAAATGTGTATATATATTTTTAAAAAAATCTGATTTGTTTCTGATAAAATACTGTACGAAGCAGTGCTTTGGTTGTGCACTCAGTCCTTTAGACCCTAAATAAGCAAAGTAAAAGAAAATAATTTAGACCTGAAACCTGTTCTCTTCTTAAAACTGCACACGTTAAAGACAAAAATAAAAGAATGAAGAAAGAATCATCGATGTTCGAGAAATGATTACGTGACAATGTTCTTTACTCGGAACCGCATTACTACAAAAACGTGAATGAACAAAATAATGACACTTTTTCCTCAGAAAAAAAAAAAAAAGAAAAAAGTTTCAGTGTTTTAAAATGATTTTAGTGCCTTCATTAAGAAAAGATCTTTGGCATCTATATTAAACACATCCTCATGCTGATTCACAAGGACAGAGACTAAGGTGGTCACTTCATGCATTTTCTGTGATCCGATAGCGATCCGATGGTAAAAAGACCAGGTCTAAATGCCCTCCGAAACGTTTTGGAGACGGATATAAATCCGATGGTACAAACCCCTTCAGGAGGTGGTCTGGGACGCGTTTCAGATGAAACTGGACAGGTGTAAATGAATGTGGTTGTTCAAGCTACATACGTCGGCGCTATACTCCTCCCAAACGGAAGAACGTCACTCGCAGGTGATCTTTCACCCAGGCGTCTCGTCGGGGCTTAAAACGCGCTGCTGTCGCCGGCGAAAACGCAGCAAACAGTAAACGCTGTATTTTGTAGCATAAACGTCGTAACCAGTTTTTTCGTCTTCTTTTTGATTGCATTCTGAAAACCGCATACACAAAAGCGTGATCTGTTTCAATTACAGTGGAAATGAGGTACAATATATTAGCATTTTGGGCGGGAGTAGAAAGATCGGATCGATATCCGATTCGCCAAGACACATTTATGTGGCCTGATGTAAATGGAACAGTTTTAACAAATCAGATAGCTATCGGATCAGAGACAACACACGAAGTGAGTGACCAGGTGTAAAAAGCCCCTAAGAGTACCACTGAGCATAAAAAACTCAAAGCTACTAAAAAAATAAATAATTCAGCCACAGCTATAGAAAACTTAGCTCTTGCTTACTAATATTTTTATTGGCATAGAAGTGATTCAAAATAACTTCCACTTGTTTTTGAGACTTTATCTTGATCATTCATTTCATGCTTGTTGCCTTTTATTGTGTTTTATGGGCGTCGCTGAAAGGAAACGAACTGTGTGCGGAAAAAACGCTTAGCACCATATGAGAGATCGGTGTATTGACACCAGTATGAGGAAAAAAATAATCAGCTGTTCTGAATTCCAAGATTCTAAAACGAGGCAGGACGTGTGCCGTAATAGTAATAGTTTAAATCGGCCTACAATTACTGTTAATCTTTATTAAAGAGAAATAAGTTTCAATTAACGATGTGCTATAGAAAATGAATCAGAGTTAATCAACCGACCAATCAGATTAGAGAAATCGTCGCTGTGGCATAACAGCTAAGATTGTTAACCAAGTATTAATAATAATTTTTTATAATAATAAGAAGACAATGAAAAAGTGGAAAGAAGTGCACTTACTAATCATTTGAAATTTTATTCTAATATGCTACTTTTTTTGTGATGGTCATAAAAAATTCAACTTGCCAAAGGTTTAGTAGAATCTGAAACATGACAATGTGTGTAATTTCTGATATCAGGTGTTACTTACAGCCTGAGAGAGAGAGATGTAGCTGCGTTTAAATAGGCGATAAAGGTCCGAAAAGAATAATGAAGGAATTCAATCTTAACATAGTTCTTTTGTTTTATACTGAAGCTTCAAGGATGATGTAGAACACGTAAAGGAGATGAATATCATTTATAAAAAATAAAAAAAGGACACGAAACACGTCACATATATTAATATTCAACGATATTATTTCCTGTTCTTGTTCTCGAGGTCATTTTTGTCCTGTATCTTACATTACAAGCACAAATTTCACTAAATCATTTTAAAACACGGTGAAACACACACAAAAAAAAAGTGTTTTGTTTTTTTTGTTTGATTTTTTACAAAAAAAAAAGTTAATTAATTAACTAGAAAAAAGAAAAAAGAAAAAAAAGTGGAATGTTAATCTTGCTGATCGCTCCATGCGGGAAAACATGGACCTTTTATTATTTTTGTAATCTGAATGTAACACCACGGCTTTGTGTTTCTGTGTGTGTCGTCGTGTGTCGTGTCAAAACGCATGTGCTGTACAAAACGTCGATTCATGGTTTTATTTTATTTCTTTTAATTGCAAACCTCTGAATGTTTATTCCATCTGCTGTTTGTTGTTGCTGTTTGTGCGCCGACCGTGTCGATTTTTATCGGAAACTAAATTAAAAAAACAAACAAAGCAAAAAAAAAACCCACTGTGTGATTGATGTGTCATGAATAAAACAAGCCGTGTGTGTGTGTGTGTGTGTGTGTGTGTCTGTAATATTTCCTGATTAAGCCATGACATCACAACATTCGCATGATCTAGTTTTGTTTGTAGTTTCATTAAACAAATGATCTAATTTAATCTAATTTCCTCGTCATGTGATGCTAATGTTAGCAACTTCACGATCATTGACGCTACCTGCTACATTCAAGTTACCTGAAACAGAGAAGGTTTGAAATCGGTGCATCGATTGATAGAAAAAGAAATGAATTGTTATGGAAAAAGGACAGATGTGTAAAACTATTGTATACGATTTAATCACGGATTTCAAGCTGAGACGTGTTCGGCTAACTCCCTCGTTCAGCTCGTCATTACGTGCGTCTCCGCTGGTGTGAGTTTAAAGATGAATCCCGCCCAATTGTGAACAAGAGCCACAGTAACATCAAGCGCCGTGTACAATGCAGTCCGATTCTTTATTTGTCATTTATATAATGCTTTACATTTATAAACGCTTAACAAGACCAGGAGTGATGGAACTCTAATATCATCATTGCCTCTTTTCTTTTTAAAATCTTTACTCATAAAACAGTTTGTTTAAAACGCATACAGACTTACAAAAATACAAGTATGTCCTGAAGAGAAAACGTGTATGGATCGCACGTGATATGTATGTTGATCCCACTCGCAGCTGATTCTGGACCGTTTCTGCGAACTAGCTCTTGCGTATAAGGTTTGACTGAAACCGAAACTTACGACTGTTTTGACTTCCTGCACGCTAAGATAACTATCATACTTGTCTTGCTAGTTTGCGAGACGTTTTTGTGTAAATAAAAAGCTGAGTTTTGTTAGCAAAAGACATAAAACATGGACAATACACTCGTTTGACGATGACGTGTAACGATGCACAAACGCGATGTGGCACGACGGAGTTTGTATACAGCGTGAAGCTTAAACGGACTTAAACGGATTTAAAGGACTAGACGCGCTAATCTCGCTGCATAGACAAGTGTTCGAAAGTTTACACACTTAAGAGCGCAGAAAGTTTTAATGAACAGGTTCATACTGAAATAGTGGTATTCTATTCCAGTCAGAAATTGACATCACGTTCCTTTAAAATATTGCTAGGATTTCTTTAAAGAAAGAAAAAAAAAAAAGATACAATCCTGAATATTTCTGCTGTCCCTCGATAATAAAAAAAAAAAAGAGAGCTATTCAAAATTATAATCACAACACTTACATGGAAGCTAATGGGTTCCCTTTAAAAACAAACGCTTAAAATAATAAATGAGAAGACTATGATCTATGAAAGTGACCAAGTAAAAATAAATTTGTTAATAAAAAAAAAATAATAATAATAACAGCAATTATATTTGTAAAATATAAACAAACAATTTCTGATCGCTGATGTTAATTTCTTTCTTTTCTTTTTTTTTTTTTTTTACGGAAAATAAAGGCTGAGATTTTTAAGACACCACACTGTGGTGAAGGTTTTATCGGTTGCCGAACACACACAAACACACGCACATTTACCTCAGTGGATTCTTATTACTGAAGAATGCATTAATGCATTATTTAACACCAGAGATGTGGTGTGTTCGTGTGTGTTGACGAGAGGGGGAAAAAAAAAGAAAAAAAAGAAATCGATCTGAATGCGCTCCTAACACTCAGTGTTAATTATGGCTTTGTATGACATGAAGTTGATTCTGTTAGTGCACTGTGTGTGTGTGTGCGTGTGTGTGTGTGCATGTGTGTGTGGGGTCACATTGGGCTGTATTTCCTCTTTTTGGCATCTGGTGTGTCGCTCCTGTATTTCATCTACAGTGGAGAAAGAAAAATAAATCTGTCACATTGTACAGCTGCAATTTGAATGCAGACATTAGACCTTTTCAAATATAATTATTAGTCATATTTTATTAATTATGTAATTACACGAGCACATTATATGAGCACAAAGGGCTCATCTGAAGCTTTCCGTGTTGTCAGAAGTCGAGCATTTGAGCTGAAATTCGAGCTCTAGTTCTGATTCTAATGAACTGCGGAGCTCGTTTGGTTTCAGTACGTCATAATCGGTGGTTATGGTGCGTAACCTGTTGGAGTGAAAGGTCCTGGGTTTGAATCCCAGGTCCACCGAGCTGCCACCCCTGGGGGCCCCTAAGCAAGGCCCTTAACCCTTGATTGCTCAGCTGTGTAAATGCGATAAATGTAAGTGGCTCTGATTGAAGGCGAAATAGCTGTAAATGAACTACTGTATTTATTTATTTAATAAAATGACAAACTTCAACATTGTGTTTAGAATATTAAAGCTCTAGATAAAAATGAAATGTTACACATTACAAACAAAAACAGTGCACATTGTTTCACATGGTTTATAATGCAGGAAAAAAAAAAGGCTTTTCAGTGATTTTTTTTTGTTGTTCAAAATATTCGAAGTGTTGAAGTGAACTAGGGCTGGGCGATATGGCTGAAAACTGTATCACGATATCAGTGTTTCGTATCGGTTGATATCGATAATTATCGATATTTTTTATGACCTATTTAAAATAAGGTCAGGGAGAAAAATATATTCCATTTAAACATTTTTATTTGAAACTTAACCTTCCTCTGATCAGAATTCCCTCAATTATTAAGACAGAAATGTCAACAAGCAGGAAAACTCAAATAATTACCATGTAAACATGACTCTAAAGTCACAATGAACACTTAACGATTCTCTCTTAATGTTTAAGGTACAAAATGAAAGAAAATGTAAGAAATAGTTAATAAAGTGTAATAAAGTAGCGCAAAGTGTTAAATATAAACATAGAGAAACGGTCTTGCATAATTTGCAGACGACATTGTGACTACAGTCAGACTTATCCAAAAAACTGCCATACTGGCGAGCCGACATTTCCTCTTTTACAATTTTTACAATTTTCTCGCTCGCTGCGGCTCATTTTCTGCTCATCAGTCGCCGGTTACTGACTCGGAATCCAGCAGACCAGCACGAGACGACGATATGGCACAACCAAACTTGATACTGTTACATGATTGGCTGTTAGCGTGTCACTCCCTACGTTGCTAGGTTACCAGAGAGTGAGTGCCTTTGTTAATGCAACCAAACTTGCTTCGCAACCTCTGTTTTCTTCCGACGAAGAATAAAAAATATCGAACACATTTTTTTATTGATATCGATCACGTGTCTATCGCGATACATATCGTTATCATTTTATCGCCCAGCCCTAAAGTGAACTGAAGCTTAAATGCAGTTATCATTAAACGGAGCTGTGACCAGAGTGTATCTTTACACCCCTGGTACATGTAGATATAAAGGTAAGAAACAAATGTTAATGAAATGATGAGAGGAGGATTGTGGGAGAGGTTTTACTCACCTGGCTCTCCATGCTCTCCTGCAGGGCCTGTCGAGCTCTTCTCTGCTCAAGATTTTGCTAAAGAAAAAAAAACAAAAAAAGGTGTGAAAAATCCTTCGTTGAAGAAAATATTGGGACACTTTCTTCCCGTCTAAACTGACGGTTAACGCTGATGTGTAAGAGTCTGGTTGGATGTGAGCCGACGTCTGCTGGTTGCTTCCTATTGCTATTATTGTGGTTATAATTAAATGGTTGAAGAGGTTTTGGTTTGGTTGGTTTTTTTTTTTAAATCTCGTTCCAGCTTTGAGACGCATCCTGTTTGTTTACGTGTCTGTGAGTGAACCATAAACACCATAAAAATCTTCTCTCTCTTGTGCATGACTTTTGCTGCTGGAAAATCTTTTCGCAGATTTACAAATCAGTACTGATTAGTGGTATCAATGTTCCATCATAATTGTTACTTAAAAAAGTCCATTATAAATCCACAAATATCGATGTTACTGTTTCATCTATTTATCATCAGGGTGATAACTTTATATCTTTATATATTGTAAAGAAAGAAATCAAAAGCTTACAGAGTTGAAGTGGTGACGTCGGGTAAAACAGGAGGAAAGGTTTACCTTATGGAGCTCTGAGAGCTGCTGATGTCTGATTAAAGCCTCTTTACTGGGAAACTGTCTCCTGCAGAGTAAACATGCCAGTTTAGCCCAGTCTGTCATCCTCTCATCCCTCTCTCCTCTTCCCACATCTTCTCCATCCGTCTCTCCTCTGTACACCAACGCTGAAGTCTGAGGAGGAGGACTCTGTAAGGGACGCACACAGAGACATTCATTTATTTTATTTTATTTACATCGTTTGGCAGACGCGCTTAAATCTCTTATCATTTTATACAAACCATAGACACAGATGTACACACAGACACACACACAGACAGAGACACACACAGAGAAAGAAAGACACACACAGACACAGAGAGACACACAGACAGATAGAGACACACAGACAGACAGACAGAGAGAGAGAGACAGACAGACAGACACAGACAGACAGACAGAGATACAAAGAGAGACACACAAACAGAGAGAGAGACAGAGAAAGAGACACAGACAGACAGAGAGACACACAGACAGACAGACAGAGAGAGACAGACAGAGAGACACACAGACAGAGAGAGAGACAGAGAGACACAGACAGACAGAGAAAAAACCCGCTCACCTCTCTTTCTTCAGGATGCTGTATGTGCTCCGTCAGAATCTGCAGACGGTCTGAAAGAGCACCCTGTGTTTACAAGAGAAAAAAAATGCAGTCATTAAATGATTCAACTCAACACACACACACACACACACACACACACACAGCTTACAATAAGTCTAAATAAATTGCTTATATTGTCCTGTTACTGCACAGTACTGCAGAATCCTTGGACCTGTCTGGTCAGAAAGTATTGCTTCATTTCCTAGAACATGATCTAATACATTATCGTTTCTATAGTAACAGGTCATACACTTGTATGGAAGATGCTCTACATTAAAGGATAAAAAGTTTAATATATAAATCATTAATACTGTGAAGTCTTCTATGCTTTTTTGGAAGGAGTCTCCAGTGTCGGAGGTTAGTGACCCTGAACGAAATGATGGAAAATGATTACGCAGAAAACTCCACCTTCTTCTCCAAAATAGCGTATCCGGCGTCGGCGCTGGCGGACTCTCGGCGCTCGTCCGCGAGTCGGGCCTGCGTGAGAGCGGACGAGGCCGAGCGAACGCTCTCCTTCTGTCTGTTCATGCTTTTAGCCCAGCGCTCCATGTCTTTAGCAATCTAACACACACACACACACACACAGTAATGCAGCTGGATGATGTGATTTCGATCAGTGTGTGTAATGTGTGCCGTTCGGATCAGCTCACCTGCTGTGCTGTCTTGGTTTTGGGTTTGTCCTTCTTCTCCTTGGTCAAAGACGAGAAGTCAGAGGTTGTAGCCATGGCGGCAGGATCGGTGCCATCATTAGGGGCAGGAACGTAAGTGTGTTTTTCTCCGTCCCAGTACATGTACTGCTGAGTGTGGGGGTTGTAGTAATACTGAGGGAGACATCATATGATACGATTTCACAATGAATCAGTTTAAATCTCAACACTATTATTATTATTATTATTATTATTATTATTATTACTATTATTATTATTATTATTATTATTATTATTATTATTATTATTATTATTATTATTATTATATCTGTAGTAGTACGTTGGTGTTAGATATATGACCATACTGGAAAAACAAAAAAACGACACAGTTTGATGTGGTACAAATTATAGATCTAACATGATCCACGTTGCCATGCTTGCCTCATTTCCACACAAGAAATGAAGCATCGTACAAGGGTGAAAGGTCAGGTTGCACATCGCTGCTTTAATAGGCAGGAACTGAACTTAACTGCCAGGCTACATTTAAGTGCAGGTAGCGTCAGCTAATGTCTTCCTCTCAAATGGATTAGATCACACTCTCCGCCTTGTGAGTAACACAATAAGTACGCAGCCTTTTAACCGGTATATTTCCTGTTACGCTGCAGGTTTATTAAGCATTGTAAACTGTATACTGTACAGTGGGGCTCGAAAGTTTGGGCACCCCAGGTAAAACGTTTTATTAATATGCACAAAGAAGCCAAGAAAAGATGGAAAAAATCAGATTAGATATTCCTATAATATGTCAAAAAAAAGTTAGATTTTATTTCCATCATTTACACTTTCAAAATTACAGAAAAACAAACAAACAAACAAAAAAAAAGCGTATGCAAAAGTTTGGGCACCCTGCAGGGTTTATAGCATGCGCCGCCAAAAAGCAACACAACGTTCGGTTTGATATTGTAGAAAAATTTAGAGAACTTTTTTTTTTTTACCTGGGAGTTGGGATCGTAGTAAAGTCCAGTCAGAGGGTCATAGTAATAAGCCGAGCTTTCGTCGTACTGATACGTGGACACATCAGGATCAGCTGAAACGACAAAATACAACCGATTGACAAAATTCATTAAGCTTGTAAAAAATAGATAGATAGATAGATAGATAGATAGATAGATAGATAGATAGATAGATAGATAGATAGAAAGAAAGAAAACACACACAATTTCCTGTGTGTTCAGATCAGGATGGAACGGTCATTGGTGATGAAACATAACCGGGGGGAGAAAATAAAATAAAAGTGACGTCTCTTTAAGAGGAAATCTATCCCTGTTCACTGTAAGTGGGGACTTACGGTACTGCTGAAGCTCATGCGCTGTTCCTGGGGTGGCAGGTTGAGGCTTTCCAACAATCTCGACCTAAATCACACGCACACACCCACACACATAAACAGCCATACTATAGTTATGGAAAATCCATTACAAAAGAGGGTTTGAAACACGATGAAACAAGTGAGTCAGTTAGAGAACCAATTAGTAAACGATTCACTGATTCGTTTCTAAAAGACTGGCTTGTGTAAAAAAAAAAAAAAAAAAAAAAAAAAAAGTACATTAAAAAAACATATTTCCAAAAGAAGATTTGCTTGAATGAACGAGTCGGTGATTTCGTGAGTCGTTTGCTTGAGTGAAGAGGTGAATCGTTTAGTAAATTTGTTCAGACAAAGTCCTGATTTATACTTCTGATGTTTATTCATACGACAGAACAATTTAACATCCAATGAGCTGTTGGGATTTTGGTGGTTACTTTACATATCTGACACAAATACTCAAGTAAACGCACACGCGTGTGTGTATGGGTGTATTTGTGTGTGTGTAAGTGTGACTAGATTTACCTGGCTTGGCCGTGAGCTGACAACCTGTGTTAGTGTCTGTATGTGCGCAGAACTGAAGGCTGCACCTTCGGTTACCGTGGGAACCAAGGACGCTAACGGAAAAAAAAAAACCGTTAGTAAAGATATTTAACCCAGTTCTCATTAGTGTACATCGTTTGTCCTTCTGTATCTCACCTGTAGTCATACTCCCTTCTTCATAGACCCCTATTAACCCTGGAGCAGAATTTGTCACAGGGCCTGTCCCGATAACAGCACCGGCCCCTTGATAGCTGACTGCCTCTGAGGCAACTCCTTCTGGTCTCTGCTGAATAAATGTAGATGTTGCTGCCCCCTGCTGGTACACACTCACGTCTCCTCCTGCGGACAGCTGACACGTGGAAAAGGAAACCCGGTGTTGAGTTTTCCGTATTGATTCGAATATGAAGAATGAAAGACAGATTAATGTGAAAGATTTCTGTATTAGTGTATGACCTGGGAAACAGCCCACTGTGCCGCAGCGATGGCTGTACTCGCTACTGTCGCCGCACTCACTCGACTGCTGTCGGCCACCGATACCTCTCTGAGAAGGAGACGGTATAAGGGAGACGAGGACAAAAATAAAACCAGCAAGCTTGTACTGTTACATCGTTATATAACACGGGGTCTGAGATTTCAGGAAGCAATGAGAACATTTTGATCCCAGTTTTTTTTTTCCCCTTTTCCTGGGAAATGTTTCTGCTGAGTCTCTAATATCCCTTGGGTCATCGTGAGAGGTTTCTGTACCGTTTTGAGCCCTTGGCGAACTCCACGGTCACGCTTTTCCCGTCGATGGACAGCGGAGGCTGAAGAGCCTGAAGGATCTGCAACAGCTGAGACGCCTCCTGCGGGACAAACACAGCCTGGTCAATGAAAAGACACCGGATGCTCTTTACAAAATAATAATTGAAAAGATTTACAGTAACAACAGGGGTAAATATTTATAATTACATCATTTAGGGGTTTTTTTTTATTTATTTTTTATTTATACGGAAACAATTTTGTTAACTACATCGATTTCTCTGCCCGTTTCCTCATTATCTGCTATTTTGAATAGATCTGTAATATTATATAGTCAAAAGTTAATGATGATAGAGTGAATATTTCTCTAAAACATACATTTGATCATTTTTATATATTAACTTTAATTTGTTATCTAAAATGAGTTGGACTCTAGTGCAGGGGCGGCCAACCCTTTGCCCGGTTTCATTTGGCTCTTACGTTCATATCGAAGTTTGTATTTGTGTCTTTTTAATATACGTGTTCGCTTCGCTTGTGTTCAATACGGTATTTTCGTGCATGTGAGTGGGATGAAAATACCTCAAAGTTTCCCAGTAGGAGAAAGGAGTGTGCCCATGTGTATGATGCGGCTCTTTGCGGTAACACGGTAAAAAATGTGGCTCTTGGTCTCTGACTGCTCGGCCACCCCCTGGTCTAGTGTGTTTACCGGTCATTCGAATCATAATCAGTGTTTACTTACAGAAATTAGTGTCAAACTGGATGAGCGTTTCATGACCTAGTAATATTCTACTTTAATAATGCCTTTAATATGATTAAACGTACGACGGCGGAGAAAGCTAATTTATCGGCTTGGTAAATGCTAAAGGTTTATAAATTCACCCAAAGCTACCGTTTGGGAAAACGTGAAGGATTCCGTGTGATGCAGGTGGAGATACTGTACCACGATGGTGGTGAGCTGTACGAACGCAAAGCCACGATTCAGCTGCGTCTGTTTGTCTTTAATGAGCCGAACGTTGGTGGAAGTCAGAGTAGCGAACGGCGCCAGGGATGACAAAATGGCCTCTAGTGTGGTGTGAGGACCAAGATTCCTAAGGATTAGGGCTAGGATCACACACACACACACACACACACAGATAGAGAAGTTAGGGATATAATTTAAAGAACCCTGTTGAATCTCAGCGAGTTGTGTAAGCAGGTCAGAGGGACGTACTGTCGTTTGCTGCCTCCGCAGCCTGAGATGAAGCGGAGATGTTAAGCAGGGGGGTGGCTGACTGATAGATGGTAGGAAGAGGCAGTAAGCCCTGTGATGAATCCTTTGACTGCCTCAGGGTTAGATCTTTTTGCAGCATGGGCAGTTTGTGCTCAGCGTCTGAAATTTTTTACATTGGTGATCAGGACATGTTTTTCATGCAATAAATCTAAAACTAACTTAAGTCTAAACAAACTTTAACCTGAAGCTAAATAATTCTGATGAAAACATGTTGTCCAATTTTACACACGCTTAATTAGGGAGCGGTGGTATGACACGATCCCTAGATCCTTGTTCCAGATAGGCAGCCATTATAAATGGCAAAATAATACAAAAGGTTAACACAACGGTTCCCGAACTAGGCGCCCACGTGTGCCCATTTTCCACCAAAAAGAACCAGGTGCTGGTTCAGAGCGAGTGCTGGTTAAAAGTTGGTTCCACTGGCGATCCTTCTAAGAACCGATTTGCCTTTCCATCGGTTAGAGAGCCGTCACAGAGCCGAGTCTGACGTCACTGTATACGTGTCACGTGTCCCAGCAACGTTAGCGCAGCAGCGACAAACACAAACACATCCCAGATGTTCCTTTACTGTTAATGCTCATGGCTTTATGAACCTACATTGGCATGTACGTGCAGCTCTGTGTAATCTGTATAAACTGAGGTTGAAATCGAGAAAGTACATAACGTTATTTTATCATAAACACAGAAAAAAGTTAGCCTTAGCATGTAGCTACCTACTATCATGTGTGCTGATAAATGATCATATCGCGGTAAAGTAAAAGTGTATTAAACATTAGTATACTTAAGGTACATTGTCTAATGCGCTAACAGTAGCCCCGCCCACAGCTCCTGACACAAGCAGTTCTTAAGTCTAGACCAGCAACGTTTTGGTGCTACTTAAGAACCACTTTTCCTGGTTCAGAGCCGGTGCTTCGGCCTTCGAAAAAGAAAGAACTGGTTCTAAATTAGGCTCCGAACCTGCACTCAAACTGCCTCGGGGGAAAAGGGGCACATTGGAGTAGCCCTGATCCACAAAAGGATCTCACAACCTCTTTTGCCTCATTTAATTAGTTTGAAAACGAATAGTAGAAATATCCAAGAAAGCTTTAAAAAAAAAAAACAATCTCCCCTTTAAACCTTCTTGAGCTTAGTAAGCGAGTCGAAGAACTTTAGCTTTGACGTTTCAGAGACACACCGGTGATGTTTACGAGTCCCTGGGGATTCACACAAAAATGACTGGTAAACTAGAGAGGAAGTGTCACTTTTACCTGATTTTGGAACTCCGCATTTGAAACATTTCTCCCTTCGTTTGAAGTTCTGCACTCCGCACTGAAACGTACCAGAACAATATATCGACATTTACAACAAGTATATACTCAAAACATCAAGCTCGCCGTCGCCGTCCTTGTGTTCAAACTGCATTGGTTACATCTTAATTATCATCGCTGTATTTGTATAGTATGATGTATAATCCTTTTTTTTTATTTTAAATGTAATCGTTGACATATTCCTCTGATTTGAGAACTATGATACACTTCAGGGTGCGCTGGCATTGGGAAATAATCACTACCACAATAATCCGAACTTCACAGCTTCCTATTGTTGATAATTTTCATATAACAGCACACTAAAGAGTTTTCTGCTGTACGTAATCATGTGTCATGCAAAAATCCTCTGTGTGTGTGTGTATGTGTGTGTGTACCTTGTTACACAGCCAGTCCTCATTAGCGCGTGGCTTAGGATCACTATAGTGCATAGACACTCTGTGTCCCAGAACAGTGAGCAATCTCTGATGGATGGAAAAAGAATGAGAGAAGGAGGGGGAGAAAAGAGAAAATATGGCAGTCAGGGTCAGAAAATAAAATAACGAAACACTATAGACCTCAGGTCACAGAAAGAGAGAGAGAGAGAGAGAGAGAGAGAGAGAGAGAGAGAGAGTGTGTGTGAGAGAGAGAGAGTGTGAGAGAGAGAGAGAAGAGGCAGCGAGAGATCACCTTCAGCCAGAGAAAAATGGGACGGACGTGCCAGCCTCTCTCGGCCATTACCACTTCACCACCCCTCGACTTCAGGGGTAACACACGACATAAACCCACACTTCACAATAAACCCAACCTGTCTTTCTGAACAGTCCAAGAAGAGACGCCTCCTTGTCCTGACTGGTCGGGTGTTGGTTGGTGACACCAAAAGTTATCAATAAAGGCCATAACTTGTATGTATTCTATTATAATAATGACTAATAACAAGAAAGCAAAGCAAAAATCTTACGTATTACCACAGCTTGAAGAAAAACACTGACTATGTGCACACAATGTGTGTGTGTGTGTGTGTATATGTGTGTGTATCTGTGTCTGTGTGTGAAGTGACCTGGTTGGTCTCCATCCAGCGGCTGGCCTCCTGCAAGTGATTAAACTCGACGAAGGCGAATCCTCGGCTCTGACCTGCACACACAGCGCCGAGCCACAACAACACAACACAACATCGCAGTGAGGGGTTAATGCAGTCACTCGGACAAACAGGGGGTGGGGGTGGGGGAGAAATAGAGACCCACTGGTTTAGATTGACTCGGTGGTTTCTTAACACACACACACACACACACACACACTCTCACGTGCACACACACTCACACACTCTCTCTCTCGCGCGCACACTCTCTCTCTCTCGCGCGCACACTCTCTCTCTCTCTCGCGCGCGCGCACACTCACACACTCTCTCTCGCGCACGCACACTCACACACTCTCTCGCGCGCGCACACTCACACACTCTCTCTCGCGCGCGCACACTCACACTCACTCTCGAGCGCGCGCACGCACTCACACTCTCTCTCTCGCGCGCGCGCGCACGCACTCACACTCTCTCTCGCGCGCGCACACTCACTCTCTCTCGCGCGCGCACACTCACACTCTCTCTCGCGCGCGCACACTCACACTCTCTCTCTCACGCACACTCACACTCTCTCTCTCGCTCACACTCACACTCTCTCGCGCGCGCACTCACACTCTCTCTCGCGCGCGCACTCACACTCTCTCTCGCGCGCGCACTCACACTCTCTCTCGCGCGCGCACTCACACTCTCTCTCGCGCGCGCACTCACACTCTCTCTCGCGCGCGCACTCACACTCTCTCTCGCGCGCGCACACTCACACTCTCTCGCGCGCGCGCACACTCACACTCTCTCGCGTGCGCGCACACTCACACTCTCTCGCGCGCGCGCACACTCACACTCTCTCTCGCGCGCGCACACTCACACTCTCTCTCGCGCGCGCACACTCACACTCTCTCTCGCGCACACTCACACTCTCTCTCTCGCGCACACTCACACTCTCTCTCTCGCGCACACTCACACTCTCTCTCTCACGCACACTCAAACACATAAAAACTTCACATGGTCAGTCTGATGCCCCCAAAATCTCAAATTTTCAGGCTAAACCTAAATGGCATGTGCTGCCTCCACATTCTGCATCATAAACACACAGGTCCTGTGACATACTTACTGAGGGAGGATCTTCCTCTGATGCCTCCGGGTTTTAAACAAAATTATCAATTGAAATAAAAAAAAGAAATGGGCGACCCAACACATAACACAGGCCTGAGTGTGTGTTAAGATGCAAACAGACCAAATTCAAATGGCAGGAAATTCTTGCTTGGATGCAATAAGCACAAAAATACTCCTTCCTTTACTCCAGCTTTTCCCCCTGAACCGTGAGTCGATAAATAAACTCAGGACACGGCGTTATACCACAAACACCTACCGTGAGCGTAGGGGTTTCTCTAATGGGAATTCAATTTATGCTGCCTTCAACGTTCCCTAAATGATGTCATTTATGACCTCCCTGTCCTTGAGCTAAGAATAAGATACGAACGACTCCACGTATCTTCTTCACGTATCAACAAGCTAGCTAGCTAACTGTGATGAGCGACGCATAACGTCCTCCTCAAACCTCCAGTAGACTGTATACTCAGCTAGAAACTGTATGTTAGGATCTAAAGAAAACAGAAATACTGATATACATCTTATAAACCTTGAGCGGTCGTTTTGGTTCGACGCCACTTGCTGAACTCCAAGTTCTTTGGATTTTTTCCTAGTTGGAGGTCAGAAGTTACAAGTTAGTCGAACGCAGCGGTAGATTTGATGGAGCAAAACTAAACTTCTGGCCGATAGTTATGGTAAGATAATGCTCTATAGAGAGCTAGAGGTGAAATCAGCAAAGATGCTTCACCTCCTAAAGCGAACAGAGCTTTTCAGAGTGTGTGTGTTCGGGAGTGCCTGTCACTCTGCACACATGACGACTCAAACAAAAGGTTTAGGACGACGTGACACTTATTGGTGGGGGGGGGGGGGGGACCCTTCAACCTGTCTGCTAAAATAATAAAAAAAAAATTTTTGATCTGAAAATTTGAAAGTTTTATCACCTGAGGATTTGTTCCTCATCAGGCGAACATCTCGAGGCTGAATCCCCTGAACCTGGAGAAGGGCTCGGATCTGACACACACACACACACACACACACACACACACACACACACACACACACACACAAAATATGAAATAAAGATGTAAAAGTCTTATAAATACATTTAAATAAATAGAATCATTATTAAAATAATTATTTTTGAAATCCAATAATTAAATATATATATATATATATATTTTAGGAAATCTATCTAAATTATGACACATATATAAAACATTTTAAAAATGTAATCAAAAAATAAATGAATCACAAAAGGTTTTCCCTAATAACTCAAGTGGAATAACTCAATAACTAAGTTAAAAGCACCAAAAGAGTTATAATTTCTTATTATCTGAACGAAAGCTAAATGTAGTCATTTGCAGAAGGGGGGGTGTGTGTGTGTGTGTGTGTGTGTGTGTGTGTGTGTGTGTGTGTGTGTGTGTGTGTGTGTGTGTGTGTGTGTGTGTGTGTGTGTGTGTGTGTGTGTGTGTACCTCATTGGCGGTGGCGTCAGGTGGTAACATCCTCAACATGATGATGTTGCTTGGTTTCTGGTCTTCACCTCTGTAATCCCGATCACGCAGCTCTGAGTCCTCCGCATTCGACTCTGTCCTGTAATTCATCTCTCCATCCTCATCCCTCCATCCGCCCTGCTGCAGGAGAGGGGGAGGGTAAAAAGACGTAAGGTTTTCTGCAATCTAATTACTAATGCAGTTTACAAATTTCATCGTAAATCATTAATAAAGAGTGGAATGTGTAGAAGAACTCACACCTCCCTCATTTATTCTATCCTTTATTTTTAATATAGAGTATTTATAGGGAAACTTGCTACAGTGTTCCTGGTGCTGTTCTATATGGTGGATGGAAGGAAGGAAGGAAGGAAGGAAGGAAGGAAGGAAGGAAGGAAGGAAGACAGAAAGAAAGAAAAATAGGAATGAAAACCCTGTCACTCTACCCCATCTGCTCTACCCCCTCCCACTCTACCCCATCCACTCATACTTTAACCATTTTAACTGAACACTCGTCACTGGTCCTCACCCTTCGTGATCCAGCAGTTCTGGAATATTTCTCCTCTTCGGCTTGTCCTCCGTCTCTTCTCCACTCTTCTGTTCTGCGTCTGTAGCGCTCATAGTCTCGCGTGTGGGCATCATGTTCGTCCTCGAATCGAAAGTCTCTTTCCTCCTGTTCGACGTGCGCGTTGGTATTTGAAAAGCCGCTACCCCGCCGGTGTCCGTCTCCGCTCTCTCGGTTTCCTCGTGCTCTGAACCGACTGTCGTCAAAATCGCCACGTCCGTGCTGCCTGTCTTTACTTGCGTCATCGATTTCGTTATATCCGCTGTCGTGAGAATATCCGCGGTAGTCCACGTCTCTGTAGTCGTGATCCTTGATTTCTGTACGTCCCGTACGCTCGCAGCATCCGCTCCTAACACCGGAAGAGAAAGAATTTGAAGTCGACAAACACTACAACACACAGAGCTGGATTAAAACTGCTTCAACACAATAAAGGCTCTTTATGGACAAGAATGAAATGTACACAACTTCCTTTGGACTTTAAATAGAACAATAAGCCAGGATACAGTTTGTAAGGTATAAAGTACACGTTTGACATAAGCATACATTTTTTATCTCATCTGCATCTAGGGACACCCACAAAACTCGATAAGAGGTGAAGCACACAGAGAGCTGGGGGCACAAAACTAACCATCAGCGTAAAGCCTGAATGATGACGTTATTTAAAATCACTTCTATGGCAATAAAAACATTTAACTCCATATTGTAAAAATCTGCTTGGGTTTTTTTTTTTTTTTTTTTTTTTACAGCTTTGCAAGTTTTATTTGTCTAAATTTGTAGGTTTATGTTTGCTCGTTTTCTTTCTTTTTTTTTTAATTCCGTTTTTCTAATTAATGCAAACAATATAAAAAAATTCACAATGATACTCTTAATCACAAACATGAGGATTTTTTGGTTTCTGATAGAGACTCCAAAGCATTTCTAAAAGTCGTTTGTAAACGTCATAAAAATAAGCGATTTATTCTTGACAGTATATTCTAGGTAGAAGAACGCGATAATGATCTATAGTTGTTCAAGTCAAGGATTATACAAGCTAGTCTTCTTAAGTGCAAACCCGCATGCAATCAGGTAGGATACGAAAGGTTTCTCCACAAAATTTACAGGAAGAATTTTTTATGTATACGCTCATATTAAAAAATTATGTATAAATCCAGCATCATAAAGCAGGCCTAGTGTAATATGAGTCAAATTAAAACTTTGATATTTAAATTTGGATTGATTACATACAAGCGCATCTCAAAATTTACCAATAAATAATCAGATACATATTTAAATAAAAAGAAATTACCATTTCGTTCAATCTAGATCAATCTAGAAAAACAAAACTCTTCTGGAAGTGTGCGCAGCGACTTTATTTAAGGTTTCCGTTTAGAAACAGTTTATCAAATTAATATTAAAACATTTCACTCACCGCCTCCCATAATCCATGATCAATACCAAGATCTGCTCAGAGTCTCCTTCTCCTGACACAATAACACATCAAAAACAGATCAGTTTTGAAAGAAATTTCTACCCAAGTGCTGTTGAATTCTTGATTCAGAACAGCGAAAAAGTGTTAATGAAACAAGAGGGGGAAAAAAACACACACACACACACAAAACAGGGTTTTAAGTCAAGATGCAGATTAATCAGTCTTCACAGTACAAAGCTGATTATTTTCCCAGAACTGCACGACCTGTAACACATACATTTACACCAAGGCAATTTCCCCACTGTTACATTTTCTTAATAATTAAAGAATGACATCTGACACTTTATTATAAAATAATATAAAAAAATATAAATAAAATATATATCTAAATAAATAAAATAATATAAGTAAATACAATAATAATATAAAATATATATGAATTATCTTATAAAATATATTAAAAAATAAATAAATAACATTACCTTTATATATATATATATATATATATATATATATATATATATATATATATATATATATACACACACACACGTGTATATATATACGTTATATATATATATATATAATTTCATTTAATTTTAAAGCCTAAAACACGTAGTTTATCACCTATTTTTTTTTATTTGTTGATAAAATAAAAACAAAGTCCAGTCAGCTAGCTGTTGTAAGAAACGTTAGCTAGCTAAGCAATAAGATACACTTTAAACATTAAACATTTAAACCTCAATAAATGTTATAAAGACTGATAGAAAGCTAGCAAAGTATTCAGTAAGTAAGTTTTAATGCACCAATGATAACTGACATTAAAGTGAGCTAACGGACATTAGCACAGTCCAGTTATAATCATTAGTTAGCTGGATGCTAGCTAGCTAATATGAAGAAAACTTTTAATGAAAAAATCCCAACCGGTTGTTAGTATAAAATTGTAAGTATTAACAGTAGCCAACATTAGCGATTAAAAGTTCAGTCACTAATATCAACAATTTGTTTTAAATATGAACACGGCTTGCTAGCTAACGTAGCTAAAGTAGCTAGCTAACGTAGATAGCTTAGCATTAGCCTGCCTAGCAACGCTTCTATCATTGTAGCTGTTTAGCTTTGTTAGCTTTATTAGCTATCTAAACAAGCACATAAATCTTAAATATCGTTAATAAACAATGTTGTGTTAAAGCTCTTACCGTTATTATATAAAAAAGTTGTTTGTTTTGATGTTTGGGAGATTCCGCGTTCATGTGCGCAGTGTAGTCAGCTACTGTAGCTAAGAACGGGGTTGCCAAATCGCAACTAAATCACCCCGTCTGCTGAAGTCAACATTTAAGGGTCGTGGTTGTTAGAGAGAGAAAAAAGCTGTTATAATGCAGCAGAGTTTCCGGTAGCATTGAAAAATTTGTCATTTTCATACACCTACGATACACCTACTGAAGTGTTTTATTCCTTTTTGCCACTGATTACAATTTTCCATACATAGGGAGCATGAAGCCTGTACAGAAGACTCTCTGGATGGAGTGTCAATGCTTAGTTACATCCTATGGACAATTTAGAGATGCCCATCAACATGCAGTGCGTGTCTTTGTACTGGAAAAAGAATCTTCAGAAGAACATGCAAAAGCCTCGAACACAGGAGCAGACAAAGGAATCAAACACATAAACTCTGTAATCTGTCTCTCCTCCCCAGTGACCCAACATGCTACTCACTGTACCAATGTATCACTCATTGGTACAAGCCTGTTGAATTGGATACCAGAGGGGCAGAAAAGCATCAGCATCTCTAGTCGTTACATGAAGGTCTTGCACGAAGCAGAGAGATGTTTATTGACTGCAAGGATTTCAGAAATGTTTTTATTTTTTTCTCCAAAGCAGCAAAACCACAGAAGCAGCAAAACCACAGAAGCAGCGGAGAGAGAAACATCATTCGATCACAGCTTAACATGCTTAAAGCTCTAAGATCTAAGCGCTCGTGTTGTGCAGAGTGTGACCACGTGTTATCTCCTCCAATGGACGCTAAAAAAATAAAGCTTTTTTAACATCTTTTTTGACCGCATTTAGAGGGCCATCATGTTCTGTAGATAGGGGTCATCCTGTCTCTTCATCCTGGAAGATGCAACATCTACCAGGACAGAAAAGTTTCACCAGAGGGTGAAATACATGTTTTAGTTCCAGCAAGACAAACCATGCCAGCAAATATATATAATATATAAACCTAACACCATGTAGATCTTAAACTTTAACGGAACGCATCACTTTAACTCAAAAAATATGTAAATAATTTAGTATTTACTTAAAAGTATGTTGTATATAGAGTAGAATAATTCACACCTTTATAAGCAATCCTGTTTCTTGTCCCTTAAATAACATTTATCATCATCATCATCTCTCCCTTCAATGACGTCTTACATCCTGCTTAATTTAACTCAAAAGTAAAAAAAAAAAAAAAAGACAGACACAGTTTTGCCTTTTCCATTCAATTTTATTTTCTAAATGCGACGTTTAAAAAAAATTGTATGTTTTTAAATAACATGAAACCAAATGCCAAATGTATCAGGTCACTAATGTACAGCCCAGAATCCTGAAAGGCACCAGGCATGGGAAAAAGAGGGAAAAAAAAAAGAAGCAGCCTAAATACACTCATTTACAAAGAAAGATGCGCATGCATTCATATACACACATATACAAACATACGTACAGTCGGTTCAACATGGTCGCTGAAGACGGGAGGATGAAAACCAGTGAAGAAGGAAAGATAAAATAAAATTAAAATCCTAATGACTGATTCCTTTTAAAAACCTAACCTCAAGCACTCAGAGGAAAGTCTGAAAATAACCCTGCTCTGTGTTCTAAAACTGGGTTACTCACCCCCTTGTTCACTTCCCCTTAAATACAGTGTTTTATTGGCTTGTAAAGTAGTTAGCATGGTAACGGTCACACTGGGTAATGGACTGGCAGAGTAAAATAATGATTGTGGAGACGTCCAGTCCTAAACCGCTCACGTAAGTCAATGTTATATATATATACATATATATAAAAATGTTTCTTGCATCGTCTGCCTTATTGGGGATGCAGCGGTCACCTTAAGATAACCAAGTGTGCTCAACCAAGGGAAAGTGGACAAGGGTGTATTATATCCGTTATTAGAACAGGGCCCTATTCTGGGCTTCATAATGACAAAAATAATGGCGTTATCCAAATCGCTAAGCTGCTTCAGATGTCCTTATCACGGATCACGGTTTCTCTAAATCCCCGTCTCCGATTGGCCGTATCGGAATCGTGGGAGTCAAACCCCGCCCCTCCCTGTTTCACGACGGCAGAGTTAAAAGATCCTCCGCCTTTAGTTTGATGCCTATAATAAAAGGCAGCCGGACTTCTTGCCACGCTTCTTGGCCTGCAGCGCCGCCCTGGTGGCCATTTCAAACACTTCCCTTACGCCGTCTTTTGTCTTCGCTGAGCATTCTAAATAACCAAAAGCGTTGATGCGGTTGGCCATGTCGCGACCTTCTTCTGGTTTTACAGGCTCCTGTAACAGAGAATTGATTATCAGGTACACACATACACACACACACGTGCTTTGGAAACAAATTTTTGAGCGTGATTTACACATTATTGCCTTGTAAACAAAGCCGATAATGCGGTGCTCTGACCTGTTTCATTTTGGACAGCTCTCGTCGAGTGTGCTCGTCGTTACGCAGGTCCTTCTTGTTTCCCACGAGGATGATGGGAACGTTCGGACAGAAATGCTTCACTTCTGGCGTCCACTTCTCTGGGATATTCTCTGAAAGAAGACAACAAAATGAAGACGAATAATGGTGGTAATAATATTAAAACAACACTGGGGTCCTCTTGGTTGTGTGAAAAAATTGGCTGAACGTCGATATAATTATATTGAGTAACTTATTTTTTTATTTTTTTCATGGCTCACCCAAGCTGTCAGGACTGTCTATAGAGAAACACATGAGGATGACGTCTGTGTCTGGGTACGAGAGCGGCCTCAGGCGGTCATAATCCTCCTGACCGGCAGTGTCCCACAGAGCGAGCTCCACCTGCGCGTAAACACACACACACACACACACACACACACACACACACACACACACACACACACACACACACACACACACACACACATACACACAGAAAGAGAGGGACACTAAGTAAACCATGTTTCTTCCTCGGTGCATACAGATGGGTGACAAATTAAAGGAAAACCATGTGGCCTTGTTACTATCCATCGCTGCAAACCTAAACCGACCAATCACCTGCAATGGGAGTGGCTTCATCCACGATGACCCCGCCCCCAATCACAGGGTGCGAGCTCACAGAATTGTTTGTTGAGGATGACAATGATGTAAATCATGCATCATAACCTTCACACTAAGGTTTGTTGCTATTCCTTTAATTTATCACCTCCATTATGTTCAGTGTACAGTATTACTGACCAAACAATGCAGTAGTGAAGTGAAACTATACAGAGAATAAAGGACTCGATAAACTGCTCATCATTTAGTAAATCAATTAATAAAGTGACCAATTTCCCTCCTTCCGACGGCAAACTCGTCCTTCGTACCTGCTTTCCGTCCACCTCGATGTCGGCGACGTAATTCTCGAACACGGTGGGAACGTAAACCTCAGGGAACTGGTCTTTACTGAACACGATCAGTAAGCAGGTCTTTCCACAAGCACCGTCCCCAACGATCACCAGCTTCTTTCGGATCGCCGCCATCTGACAACGTCGAAGACAGAAAAATATAATGAATAAATCAAAAAGTCGGTCATTTTGGATTTTTTTTTTTTTGCTTTAATATGTTTTATTTTTAAACCTCATTCAAAAAACCAACACACAAATATCGTATAAGAAAAAAAGTGTATTGTAACCTAATGTACTGCAAGTAACATAAGACAAATATAAGAATAGCGGCTCAAAGTAACTATAAGTACGATAAAACTACTGTTACTACCGACACTTTCAGATTGTGTTTAAACAACACGGGCTAATACAAGGTCTTTGAGCTAAAATCAAATAAATAATTAATAGTGTGATGTTGGAGAGTAAAACGGAGTGTCCGGCTAAATCCATCACACAGTTTTTTTTTCTGCACATACACACGAACACTAAAATGAGGAACCTGAAATGATGAGTTTAATCAGAAGTCCCTAAACTATTAGAAAAGTATAAATATATCTCATTATACAGAGGAGGATTCTGTGAGAAGATGCATCACATGTACGGAAGGAATCTCCAGTGTCAGATAGGAGAGTCAAAGATGAAGAGCTTTTGAAGGTTTCTGAAAGTTTTAGTAGTAGTGAACACTTGCAGGAAGGAAAAAAAAAGAGAGGTTGGTGAGAGGACACGCGTGTGTGTATGTATGTGTGTGTGTGTGTATATATATATATATAGTTAGCTTAGCAGTTTTTAGGAACGTAATAAATATTTATAAAGAGCGGTTATACGGTAAGATTACACATTTAAATATAAGCAACAAGTTTGTGTTTTTGTCTCAATTAGATAAAGTGAAGTTGTTTGTGCTTTATAGGCCTCGGGACGGGCCGTGTGTGTGTGTGCGTGTGTGTGTGAGAGAGAGAGAGCGTGAGTGTGTGTGTGTGTTGTTTTGTGTGTGTTTGTTTTGTGTGTGGCAGAGAGAGAGGGAGAGAGTGTGTGTGTTTATTGTTTTGTGTGTGTTTGTTTTGTGTGTGGCAGAGAGAGAGGGAGAGAGTGTGTGTGTTTATTGTTTTGTGTGTGTTTGTTTTGTGTGTGGCAGAGAGAGAGGGAGAGAGTGTGTGTGTTTATTGTTTTGTGCGTTTATTGTTGTGTGTGTGTGAGAGAGAGAGAGAGAGTGAGAGAGAGTGTGTGTGTGTGTGTGTGTTATTGTTTTGTGAGTGTGTGTGTTTAGTGTTGTGTGTATGTGTATGTAGACATATATACGTGTATATAACTCTAAACGGATAAAATACGTGCAATGGAATTAAATATATGACAAAGCACTTCATCTGCTACATCATGTTTCCTGTTTATTTTCCATTCCTTCTTTAGCTAAACCTCATTATAGCTCTGAATCAGGTTTTTTTATGTGCTCGACGACGAATGAGACCCTGTGGCTTGATGAAGTGATAGTCAGCAATTTGTGTTGTCAGGCTTCTGTTTGAGCAAATCGGACCTAAAAGGGCGAAGCGTGCAGGGGTTTTATCTGAAGCAGCTTCTAGTATACAGTGACAATAAAAGCCAAAAAGGCAACCAAAGATTTCAGGCAACCAGTGAATATCTGTCTAGTCATCATTATGTTGTGATTATTTTATGCTGGAACGACTAATTCTCCAAGTTACGTAATAAAAATAAACTAGCTCTTATTATTGATTAGCTGAACTAGGGTGAGGTGCAGGGATTAATTACTATTATTATGATTTTTATTATTATTGTAGGAGTTAATTATAGTGATAAATAACAGCTGGACTCTATTGACGTTTTAATTCAAAAGTTTGACACTATTAATCGATTACCAAAATAATTGCTAGTTGCAGTATTGTTATTTGTACTTTTATGATAATTATATCATATATAATAATTATTATAAAAATATTATTCATTTGTTAATTAAGTTCATATATTCGGTTAATAAGTAAAGCAAATGAAGATTCCGAATAAGAAAATCCCAAGAGCAAAACACTACAAGAGAGAACATAACACGATACCCGTATGGTATAAAAAACAATAAACACACAAATACATCTACATACATACATACACACACATATACACGTCTACACACACCAACACACACAACAATAAACACACACACACATAAATACATACATATACACACACATAAATACATCTACATACATACACACACACACACAACAATAAACACACACACACACACAAATACATCTACATACATACATACACACACACACATATACACGTCTACACACACCAACACACACAACAATAAACACACACACACATAAATACATACATATACACACACAAATACATCTACATACATACATACATACATACACACACACAACAATAAACACACACACAACAATAAACACACACACAACAATAAACACACACACAACAATAAACACACACACACAACAATAAACACACACTCAACAATAAACACACACACACACACACACATAAATACATCTACATACACACACACACATACATACATACACACACACACATACGCACATGGCTACACACACACAAAACAATCACACATACACACTCTCACTCTCTCTCTCGCTCTGTCTCTCTCACACACACCCTCTCGCTCTCTCACACACACACTCTCGCTCTCTGTCTCTCTCTCTCTCTCACACACACACACACACACACACACACACACACACACACACACACACACACACACACACACACACACACACACACACGGCCCATCCCGAGGCCTATAAAGCACAAACTTCACTTTATCTAATTGTGACAAAATGAGACAAAATGAACTTAAAACACAAACTTGTTGCTTATATATAAATGTGTATTCTTACCGTATAACCGCTCTTTATAAATATCTATTAAGTTCCTAAAAACTGCTAAGCTAACAAGGTAGCAGCTAATGGTAGCTCAATGCTAGCAAACACAAATAAACCCTAATGAATGAATAAGGTTTGTAAAACCATCAGATATTAACGCACAACCTGTTAGTTTAACCAACTTAAACTAAAGAACAAAAGTATTTATTATTGAGTTTTACCGTTTCTCTCAACAGCGACAAAATAGCGACTCACTTTCCTGTCCGACTTTAAACCCCGCCCACATGCGGTGACGTCACACCCATTTAACGGAAGTGCCACGCTGTAAAAGTGCACGCGGACCAGGGAAAATGTCTCGATGTAAAAATAAAAGACTTAACAACATTTACAATAACGTTGATATCTTTATCAAATGTACTTTTTTATCCAACTTTTATATCTCGCAAGGTGTCTTTAAGTCCCCACCGATTTCTTTTTTTTTAATGACATTAAAATATTAAATATTATTTTATATTAAATAAATATTATTATTTTTTAAAGCTGCTTAGACAACCTGCATTAAAATTGTTAGGAATATGTGTGAGATTAAAAATATACTGGACTTTTTAGTTAGTTTTGTAGTCCTGTATTTATCCCTTAGATTGTCTGGACCAATCAAAGGACGCGTTTCAGTTCCAAACAGACGCAGAACGCAATGTATTATGGGATATGTAGTTTTTGTCTCACTACCGGCATAATAATTATATAAACGCTATCAAAGTAGTACAATAAAAAAAACATTTCGTATTTGTATTATAAGACCTGCATAAGTATGACTTATGGTATATAATACGAAAGTCTATATACACAGTAAATAAATACAAATGTTTATTTAGTGAGATTAGAGAAGTAAACAATCCGAGTTTGCTTCCTGGTTTACATATGACGCAATCACGTCGTACTTCGTGCCCGACCGCTAGGGGGCAGTGAAATCGTTTGAGCGGCAAAGTCAAAAATAGACCCGGCTTCAGTTTTCATGTGTCAGCGGCGGTGGAAGGAAGACGCAGCTCAGCGGCGGTTAATCCTTAAATCTTGTCAGGCGGAGAAAACACGTATCATGGACAGCCGAAAGCGCCCGAGAGAAGAGCCGCGGATTGTGGAGCTGCTAAAAACCCCAGAGAAAAGGAATAAAGAAGGGAATTACAAGGACTGGGACACCGAGGAAACCTGCTCCTATCTTCACCAGCATGGACTCGGAGAATGGGAACAAAAGTTCAGAGGTAATTTACTAATATATCCAAATAAAACTAATAAAAACGCTAGTATTGTTTCCCAAAAGATATTTTTTCCATACCCGTTTTCCGACGTTTAGCTTCACCCGTCATATTCATTAGAAGAACGTTATGTCGAGCCTCATTGGACAGAGAAGGCAGCTTTCAGCCAATCGTAGCTCAGGTGGGCGGAGTCTGAGGCAGAAAACGGGTGTGGAGAAAACTCAGTGTTATTGATGTAATAATGACATTAAAAACAGTATTAATGTATTTATCTGAATGTCATAATGTTGTATTAATATAGATTTATAGTGTAATTATGTCATTTATAGCTTTTTTTATTCTGAAATGAGGATTATAAAGTGGGTGAATATTCATTTGTACAGATGCATTAATATGTAGGGAATTAAATAGAAATTAGATAGAAATAATCTCATCATGAAGCTTCCTCTAAAGCGCTTTAAACACTAAACACACACTCCACACACACTCACACTCCACACACACTCACACTCCACACACACTCACACTCCACACACACTCACACTCCACACACACTCACACACACACACACACACACACACACACACACACACACACACACTTTGGGGAAATCGTGGCCTAATGGTTAGAGAGTTCGAGTCTCAGGCCAGCAATACCACGACTGAACCCCCCAACTGCTCCCCGGGCGCCGCAGCATAAATGGCTGCCCACTGCTCTGGGTGTGTGTTCACGGTGTGTGTGTGTGTTCACGGTGTGTGTGTGTGTTCACGGTGTGTGTGTGTGTTCACGGTGTGTGTGTGTGTTCACGGTGTGTGTGTGTGTTCACGGTGTGTGTGTGTGTTCACGGTGTGTGTGTGTGTTCACGGTGTGTGTGTGTGTTCACGGTGTGTGTGTGTTCACGGTGTGTGTGTGTTCACGGTGTGTGTGTGTGTGTGCACTTTGGATGGGTTAAATGCAGAGAACGAATTCTGAGTATGGGTCACCGTACTTAGCCGTATGTCACGTCACTTTCACACACGCACATGCACACACTCACTCACTCACTCACTCACTCTCCACACACACACACACACACACACACACATGCTATTACTTAATATACATAAGTGAAACTGGAACTCTCTTATTTCACAAATGTTCTGAATCATTTGACTAGAAACTGGTAAAAAGTCGACTGTTGTCCTGTAATAAAAACAAATCTCTGTGGAATAAGAGGTATAAAATGCTTCAGGTTATGCAGATCATATGAAAAGTCTCCATCCATCAAGCTCGACTGATTATTTTCTTCTATCTGATTATATTATTTTCTTCTATCTGCACACTACATTCTTTTTTTTTTTTTTAATTTTCTTCCTTCCTTGTGTACTGGGCCTTCACAGATGGACAGATAATTTATTATTTATTGGGAAACGACAAGCCCGGATGTGACATTGACCGACAAGTAGAGACGATTCTTAATTTACACTAATATTAAACTGTATTGATGGACAGTGTGAGGACAGACGGAAAACAGACACAGATGAACAAACAGACAGACCAACAGTGTTGTCATCCAGTCTGTACAGGGACATTCGCAGACAGTATAACTGGTGTGTTGTTCTGATATAGTACTTAGCGTTTCTTCATGTGCCCATGTGTGACCTTCGTCTGAAAGCTGATAGTCAATGTGAAAAAGAACGGTCTGTCTGGAGAATGATAATAAACTGCTGTGTTACCTCCTCTAACCTTTACACACTGCTGTGTTACCTCCTCTAACCTTTACACACTGCTGTGTTACCTCCTCTAACCTTTACACACTGCTGGGTTACCTCCTCTAACCTTTACACACTGCTGTGTTACCTCCTCTAACTGTTACACACTGCTGTGTTACCTCCTCTAACCTTTACACACTGCTGTGTTACCTCCTCTAACCTTTACACACTGCTGTGTTACCTCCTCTAACCTTTACACACTGCTGTGTTACCTCCTCTAACTGTTACACACTGCTGTGTTACCTCCTCTAACTGTTACACACTGCTGTGTTACCTCCTCTAACCTTTACACACTGCTGTGTTACCTCCTCTAACCTTTACACACTGCTGTGTTACCTCCTCTAACCTTTACACACTGCTGTGTTACCTCCTCTAACCTTTACACACTGCTGTGTTACCTCCTCTAACCTTTACACACTGCTGTGTTACCTCCTCTAACCTTTACACACTGCTGTGTTACCTCCTCTAACCTTTACACACTGCTGTGTTACCTCCTCTAACCTTTACACACTGCTGTGTTACCTCCTCTAACCTTTACACACTGCTGTGTTACCTCCTCTAACCTTTACACACTGCTGTGTTACCTCCTCTAACTGTTACACACTGCTGTGTTACCTCCTCTAACCTTTACACACTGCTGTGTTACCTCCTCTAACCTTTACACACTGCTGTGTTACCTCCTCTAACCTTTACAGTCTTTACAGAATTCTTTTTTTTGGTGTGTGTGTTCCACAGAACAGAAGATTACAGGATTGGGGCTACGCTATCTTACTGAACTCCAGCTGGAAAAGATGGGCATTGAGTGAGTGTGTGTGCGCGAGAGTGAGTGTGTGTGCGCGAGAGTGAGTGTGTGTGCGCGAGAGTGAGTGTGTGTGCGCGAGAGTGAGTGTGTGTGCGTGATCTGTATATGGTCTGTTTGTCTTTAAAAACTGCACCATTTTTCACCAGGAATCACTGATGTCACACCAGTGTTTTCCCCCTTTCTCCCCCCCCCCCCCCCTCTCTCTCTCAGGCCTATGGGCTCCAGGCTGCAGATCCTTCACTATCTCAGCAAACTCTGGCAGATCTCATCTGAGTGCATGAAGGTGTGTTGGATAGATTTTACCGTTCAGCTGTAATTCAGCAGCTGAGTGTCACTCACACGGGGAGCAAAAAGAACAGCCTCATGTTTCTAAATCTGACAACTAGAGTGTGTGGTATTGGGGGGAAGTGGGCGGAGCTTTAGGAAGTGTCTTTAACATTGTAAATACAGAGTGTGACGAAAGAGAGACAGAGAGCGAGAGAGAGAAAGAGAGACCGATAGTGAGAGAGAGCGAGAGAGAGACAGGGAGACAGATGGTGAGAGAAAGAGAAAGAGAGACAGATGGTAAGATAGAGAGAGAGAGAGAGTTCCTGATTTGACTGAACAGTTCTAACTGTAGTCCTGCTTTCACTCAGGTCTTTAACGATCCCATTCATGGCCACATCGAGCTCCATCCCCTGCTGGTGCGCATCATCGACACCCCTCAGTTCCAGAGGCTACGGCACATCAAGCAGCTGGGAGCCACATACATGGTGTTTCCTGGAGCTGCACACAACCGCTTTGAACACTGCATAGGGTGTGTGTGTGTGTGTGTGTGTGTGTGTGTGTGCTGCACAAAACAGTTGAACTGGTTAGACTGGGTTTCCTTTGTTCAACCCATTAAAGTTTCAGTTATAGATGAGTCAGTGAATCAACACCTTCATCTGATCTGACCTGAAAATTCAGCTACAGCTTCTAAACCAGAAACCTGCTGGAAATTCCAGTGAATTATATTCAGATGTCCTGATGTCCCCACGTCCTGATGTCCTGAAGTCCTGACGTGTTAATCACTCATTGTTACAACCCGATTCTCATGCTGGTCAAATTAAAAGCCTTTCTGTGTATTTTGTCTCTCAGTGTTGGACATTTAGCAGGTTGTCTGGCACAAGCTCTGAACGAGAGACAGCCTGAGCTCCTCATCTCCAAACAGGACATCCTGTGTGTTCAGATCGCCGGCTTGTGCCATGACCTGGGTAACGATATATACACACACACACACACACACACATACATACATACATACACACACATACATACACACACACACATACATACATACACACACATACATACATACACACACACACATACATACATACACACACATACATACATACACACACACACATACATACACACACACACACACACACATACATACATATACATACACACACACACACACACATACATACACATACACACACACACATACACATACACATGCATACACACACACACACACACACACACATACACACACACACACTCACATTCTCACTCACACACCCACTCACTCATCCACCCTATTAAGCTTTCATAAGTTTTCTCTGATTAGAAGAATTCCTGAAATGAAAACGGTTGATAATTATTATCTCTGGCAGGTCACGGTCCTTTTTCCCACATGTTCGATGGATTGTTTATTCCCACGGTTCGACCCGGACTGAAATGGAAGGTAACAGAACGAAACCGCACCCGAGTTACTGTTTAAAACTAGTTCAGATATGTAATGCTTTCCACAAGGACGACCGAAAGGATCTGTTTCCTCTGCAGCACGAGAGCGCGTCGGTCCAGATGTTTGACCACCTGGTGAAAGTGAATAATCTGGAAGGAGTGATGGAGGAGTACGGACTCTCTCTACCCATCGACCTGATCTTCATTAAAGAGCAGATCGCTGGGCCGCTGGACTCCGTTTCCTCGGCCAACAAGGTAGAGTGTTAGCGCTGGTTCTGCTCGCTGCGCACGAGAACACACAATAACCGACGTTTCACTTCCCTCGTAGTGGGCGTACAAAGGCAGATCGGAAGAGAAAGCCTTCCTGTACGAGATCGTCGCCAATAAGAGGACCGGCATCGACGTGGACAAGTGGGATTATTTTGCGAGGTGAGTTTCGGTGGAATCGGATGTCACGGTGCGAGACAGCGGAGTGTGTTGTGTGTGTATATAAAATTACAGCAGATCAAATTTCAGGTTTAATATTTCTGTAGAATTCGGACCATAAGATTTATTTAGATTTAAAACCATTGGACACAAAAAATAGTCCATAAATAAGTCAAACAAACATACATAAATAAATAAATAAATAAATAAATAATCAGGAACAGTTACTTGTTATGGCTGCAAACTAACACCTGAGATTCATCACACAGATTATTTATTATTATTATTATTATTATTATTATTTATTCTAAACAGAGACTGCTATCACCTGGGCATCCAGAACAACTCCGACTACCGTCGCTTCCTCAAGTTCGCTCGAGTGTGTGACGTGAAGGGCAAGAAACACATCTGCACCAGAGACAAGGTCCAGTCTGTTCCCATCATGCTTTGCATCTTCATTCGCATCATCAGCGTGTTTAAACGGGGAGAGGAACAGAAACGCGGCTAATAAACCGGAAGTTAATCAGCGGTGTTTTTCTTTCACAGGAAGTAGGCGATTTATACGACATGTTTCACACACGTAACTGCCTGCATCGCCGAGCGTACCAACACAAAGTGGGCAACGTCATCGAGGTCATGTGAGTCCACTAACCACATTTATAGAACTGAAGCCTTTATTTTGCCACATAGACATTACAGCGTGGTGAAAGTCTTTCTTCACATGTTCCAACTTTGGAGGTTGGGGTCAGAGCACAGGGTCAGATAGGATACAGGGCCCCTGGAGCAGCGAGGGTTTAAGGGCCTTGCTCAAGGGCCCAGAAGTGGCAGCTTGGCAGTGCTGAGGCTTGAACCCTGATCAACATCCCAGAACCGTAACCGACTGAGCCTCAATGTCGCTGCTGATTTCTGTTCATCGTAAATACTTAGATATTAACCGTAACAATCATAAACAGTGATTATTGATTATTATTTGTTTATTATTTGTTAATTAAGAGTTTTAAAAAGCCAAAGCCACAAATCTGAGTTTTAATACACAGTATACAATTATTTATTTTTTTATACATTTATAGTTTTATGCATTTCTAATTTATATAAAGAGGTTTGTGAAAATTGTTAATTTGAGGACATCTAGAGGTCTTCACGGGTCCACTTAGATCCGAAAACCAGAGGTCTGAGCCGAGACCCGAGCGGGTTCTGGTCTAAAAGTTTCACGTGTGCCTCGGACACGGGTCGGGTATAATAATAGCGGCGTCGGGTCTCAGGGTAATTTAAAATGAATGTGTTTTTACCGGACGGACCCGAGAAGACCCGGACTAATGTATCTCGTGTGTGTGTGTGCATCGACTTGAGTCCTTTTCCAACCTCTCCTCTGTTTGCCAAGACTGCTTGTGACATGTGGCTGGCGACGTGTGACTGGCGGTAAGCTAATTTTCGTTGAAACAGACCTGTCAATCAATTTTGAATCCACTCCGTAGCGGTTACTTTGGTGTAGAGTTATGCAACATTCGGGTCCAGTCGGGTTAAAAAATAAATTGCCGTCGGACTCGGGTCTAATTTTTCGGGTTTGTCTCGGGTCGGGTCTTTATTAAAATAAAAAAATGATGCACGTCGGGTTCGGGTAAAAAGTGATTCGGGTCACTTCGAGTCGGGTACATTTCTTTAGACCTGAGAAGACCTCTAAAGACATCGTGTGTATTTATTTTGAAGATTTTCTTTTACCGCCCTAAAAAGCGTTCTGTGTTCGTTCGATCGATTAAGTGATTTTTACATTTCTGTGGTGTCAGTAAAAGAAGCCCTGGCCTTTACGATAACTCTCACAAAGCTGTGGAGAAAAACACGATGAATCGATCGTGAAAACTTCCAGTAATCCAAAGTCCCTTCAATCCGGGATATCAATACACGAGCAAGGTCCAGCTGATATTTCTCCATATAAATCATCTGCTGTTGAGGTGAAACACGCGCTCCATCGCCCAAATGTCCCGCAAGCCTCATCTTCCCTCATCATCTTCCCTCATCATCTTCCCTCATCCTTATATTAGGGATATAATGTGTTAATCCCACCCCATATCTACCAGAACGGTTTGCTTCTTGGCATCTTGTAAGAGTGTGAAGCATCCTGAAAAAGTGTTTGTGTGTGTGCGTGTGTGTTTGTGTGTGTTTGTGTGTGTTTGTGTGTGTTTGTGTGTGTTTGTGTGTGTTTGTGTGTGTGTGTGTGTGTGTGTGTCAGGATTACAGAAGCTCTGGTGAAAGCCGATCCGTACATCAAAATCCGGGGCTCTTCAGGAAAGACGTACAGAATCTCAGAAGCCATCGAGGACATGGAGGCTTACACTAAACTCACAGGTCTGATCAGATTAACACACACACACACACACACACACACACCCAGTCACTCACACACCCAATCACTCATCCACCCTCACACACACATATCCACTCTGACACATACACACAAACACTTGTACATACCCACACACACAATCTCTCACACACACGCGCACACGCACATCAACACACACACGTTCTGCTTGTTAAAGTGTTGTGATGTCTTAATATTCCAAGACGTTGAGCTGGATTACGTCTGTACTGTGTGAGTGAGTGTGTGTGTGTGTGTGTATGTGTGAGAGGGTGTGTATGTGTGAGAGTGGATGTGTGTGTGAGGGTGGATGAGTGAGTGGGTGAGCGTGTGTGTGTGTGTGTGTGTATGTACAAGTGTGTGTGTGTGTGTGTGTCAGAGTGGATGTGTGTGAGGGTGGATGAATAATTGGGTGTGTGAGTGACTGGGTGTGTGTGTGTGCGCGTGTGCGTGTGTGTGAGAGATTGTGTGTGTGGGTATGTACGTGTGTGTGTGTGTATGTGTCAGAGTGGATATGTGTGTGTGAGGGTGGATGAGTGATTGGGTGTGTGAGTGATTGGGTGTGTGAGTGACTGTGTGTGTGTGTGTGTGTGTGTGTGTGTGTGTGTGTGTGTGTGTGTGTGTGTGTGTGTTAATCTGATCAGACCTGTGAGTTTAGTGTAAGCCATATATAAAATATGTGTGTAGTGGTGTTGTTTATCATGGTATCGACATACAGGAATATTGTCCAGCCGTAACGTAACGCTACTCAGCGCGGAGTATCATGTGACACATCAACGTGGTTGTGGATGTTTTTTTTTTTACGTCTGACCTCTCGACCTCTCGACAGATCACATATTCGAACAGATCCTGTACTCGTCTGATCCAGTGCTATCTGAAGCTCAGGCCATCCTGCAGAACATCCTCTGTAGAAGGCTGTACAAATGCGTGGGCCAGACGACACCCGACGCTCACTATGACGTGTCACAGGTCAGAGGTCACACCGCTCACTCTGCCTGCGTCTTCAGCGAGCTCAGCGTAGTGCATGTTGAGACTAAGACCAGTGTTGTTTAGGAGTAAAGCTTTACAGACACACACACGCACACACACGCACACACAGAGTCAGACACACAAGCAGGTGTGTGTAGAAGGTCAGACGTGCACAGACCAACACACACACCAGCACGCACACAGACAAGGTCAGAAACAAAGGCACACAGACGATATTAACACTTTATCTGACCTCACACTTTACTGTGGCTGCAATAATTATATTAAAGTTCATCACACGATGGTTATAACTGACACCCCCCCCTCTTCTTCTTCTTTTTCTTAATAATAATATAACAATAATTAATATAATAATAATAATAATAATAATAATTAATATAATAATAGTTATTATTATTAACTTATTATTAACGTATTATTATTATTATTATTATTATTATTATTATTATTAATAATAATAATAAGTTAATAATAATAATAACACACACACACTGTGAACACACACCCGGAGCAGTGGGCAGCCATTTATACTGCGGTGCCCAGGGAGCAGTTGGGGGGTTCGGTGCCTTGCTCAAGGGCACCTCAGTCGTGGCTGGCCCGAGACTCGAACCCACAACCTTAGGATTACGAGTCAGACTCTCTAACCATTAGGTCACGACTTGCAAATATATAATTATATTTGGCCCACAAGATCATATCAGATGTGCATTACAGCAGACTAGCCGCATGCTCCGCTAATACTACAAATCCCAGAATGCCTTGCCACTGCCAAGCGCCCCTCATTCTCTGGTAACAGTCGTTAACAACCATGTTACAGTCACATCGGGGAAGTTAATTCCACCCTCCACAAAAATGTCCAAACGAAAGATGGACGAATGTAATGTACGGATATAAAGGACAGACCTGTTTGTCTCGTGTGCTAACGGAGCTAACGTGTCTGTAACGAAAGTATATAACATAAGAAGACACTATGACACGAAACATTATGAGAAGTATAAGGACCTGGACGTAAAGCAGAAGCTCCAGAAGGTGGAGGAGATGAAAAAAAGTCTGGTTTCCCGACAGACTATGTTCATGAAAGCTAAATGAAAAAGTGAAGCTGCTGTAAAGGCTGTAAAGCTTTATTGTGGCAGCAGAGACGGCAAAATCTGCCCTTTGACGAGGGAGAGTTTGTCAAAAAGTGTAGGGTCAAAGTTTGTGACATGAACACCACTGATGTGTCTTTTATTTCTAATTTAATTTCTTATGTGTCTGTAATAACAAACTCCGGTCGTTCCAAATCCTGTGTTTAAGCAAAGGTAAAGTTTGTTTCCGTATGAATAAGGTTGAACATTACAAATCAGTTGCAGTAAATTTTTCAGTAAATATTCAGTTTGGCCTGTGACTTTATCTCAGTTTTAGATTTTGGCCGACTGTGAATTTGAGTTTGACTCCCCTGGTGTAGACCTTCAGGATTTACGCAGCGTTTGTGTTTCCTGTTTCTTTCCTGTCTTTCAGGACATGTTACTCACATGGGCTCGTGAGGTGTCTGAGTGTAAACCTGACGGCATTGCGGTGGATCTCATGCCCGAGGACTTTGTAGTCAACGTGAGTAAAAGAATTCTCCCCGTGAGTGTGTGAGTGTGTGAGTGTGTGAGTGTGTGTGAGTGTGTGTGTGTGTGTGTGTGTGTGTGTGTGTGTGTGTGTGTGTGTGTGTGTGTGTGTGTGTGTGTGTGTGTGTGTGTGTGTGTGTGAGTGTGTGTGTGTGTGAGTGTGTGTGTGAGTGTGTGTGTGAGTGTGTGTGTGAGTGTGTGTGTGAGTGTGTGTGTGAGTGTGTGTGTGAGTGTGTGTGTGAGTGTGTGTGTGAGTGTGAGTGTGTGTGTGAGTGTGTGTGTGAGTGTGTGTGTGAGTGTGTGTGTGAGTGTGTGTGTGATCAGTGTGTGTGATCAGTGTGTGTGATCAGTGTGTGTGATCAGTGTGTGTGATCAGTGTGTGTGATCAGTGTGTGTGTGTGTGTGATCAGTGTGTGTGTGTGTGTGATCAGTGTGTGTGTGTGATCAGTGTGTACACTGGGAAGTGCAGTGACTGTTGTTGCTGATGTGACAGGTGATCTGTATGGATTACGGAATGAAGGAGAAGAACCCCGTGAACAACGTTTACTTCTACTGCAAGAAAGACCCCACTAAAGCCATCAAGATCCGCAAGAACCAGGTACAAATATTCGCCCGAGTGTCGCTTCCTTTTTCCTCTTCCTCCTTTCTTTACTTCCTCTGCTTCGCATTGAACTGGTGGTTCTCCAAATCGTACAGGATTCCTAATGCACTGTGATGTGTTGGTGCGCCGTGTGTGTTTTACTCCTGCAGGTGTCCAAGTTACTGCCCGAGCGATTTGCAGAGCAGCTGATCAGAGTTTACTGCAAAAAAACAGACGAGAGGAATCTGGAAGCGGCAAAGAAATATTTTGTGCAGTGGTGTATGAACAGAAACTTCTCCAAACCACAGGTAAAGCTCAGCACTTAGACGTGTTCCTGTTCCACCTGAGTGAAAATCAGGAATCATCACACTTAACATTGTGTGTCTGTGTGTGTGTGTGTGTGTGTGTTTGTGTGTGTGTCTGTCTGTCTGTGTGTGTGTGACTGTCTGTCTGTGTGTGTGTGTGTGACTGTCTGTCTGTGTGTGTGTGTGTGACTGTCTGTGTGTGTGTGTGACTGTGTGACTGTGTCTGTCTGTCTGTCTGTGTGTGTCTGTCTGTCTGTCTGTGTGTGTCTGTCTGTCTGTCTGTGTGTGTCTGTCTGTCTGTCTGTGTGTGACTGTCTGTGTGTGTGACTGTCTGTCTGTGTGTGTGTGACTGTCTGTCTGTGTGTGTGTGACTGTCTGTCTGTGTGTGTGTGACTGTCTGTCTGTGTGTGTGTGACTGTCTGTCTGTGTGTGTGTGACTGTCTGTCTGTGTGTGTGTGACTGTCTGTCTGTCTGTGTGTGTGTGACTGTCTGTCTGTCTGTGTGTGTGTGACTGTCTGTCTGTCTGTGTGTGTGTGACTGTCTGTCTGTCTGTGTGTGTGTGACTGTCTGTCTGTCTGTGTGTGTGTGACTGTCTGTCTGTCTGTGTGTGTGTGACTGTCTGTCTGTCTGTGTGTGTGACTGTCTGTCTGTGTGTGTGTCTGTCTGTGTGTATGTGACTGTGTGTGTGTCTGTCTGTCTGTGTGTGTCTGTCTGTCTGTGTGTGTCTGTCTGTCTGTGTGTGTGTGTCTGTCTGTCTGTGTGTATGTGACTGTGTGTGTGTCTGTCTGTCTGTGTGTATGTGACTGTGTGTGTGTCTGTCTGTCTGTCTGTGTGTATGTGACTGTCTGTGTGTGTGTGTGTGTGTGTGTGTTTTCTGAATGTGTATAGGACGGCGATGTCACGGCCCCAGAGCTCACACCACTAAAGCGTGACTGGCAGAATGAAGGCGATGACGACTCCGACAGCGACAACGACAGCGACAACGACACCAGAGCTCGAAGGATGCTCAACCATGGAAAACTCGTAAAAACAAATCTGTTTCAATTGCCACAAGACAAAACAAGCTAAAGTGTTGGCACCCCTGAAAATGCTCAGGTTCAGTATTTTTGGCACCTCCAACACCATCAGAGAACTTTAAACATGTTACCTTCTAGTGGCAGTAAATGACAGGAAGCTAAGAGCCACTTCTGGTGAATAAAAACAGGACAGATCTGAGATTATCCTGAGATCTCGACCTCTACCTGAAAATGCTGCCTACTCAGAGTGGATAAAGTATTACTGATAAAGTGTCAATGATAAAGTATCAATGATAAAGTATCAATGATAAAGTATTATTGATAAAGTATCATTGATGAATAAAACAATAAAAAAATTCATACCAGTGTAGAACATAATAGATCATTAGCATGAGTCTATTGGCCTTGTAACAATTAAACTGAACGTAAATTCATTTTGATGATTCTAAACATTACCAAAGCCTAAATAAATAAAAAGTCCTTTACTGCCACTCCCGGAAAAATGTTTATCGTTCCTGTAAAATCGGTACCCTGTTTTTCTTTTAACCATTTTTTTATTTTATTTTTTTTTAATATAAGCTCTATTTTTATATTTAAAAAAAAAATTGCAGACTCCATTTATTTGGTTTAAAAAAATCATGTTAATTTGTCCATCGTGCTCTTCATCATGCCATCTGAACGTCCTGGAGATGAAGGTTTGGGTAGGCGGGGCGGGGAGGGGCGGGCGGGGTTCAGAGGGCGGAGCTTGACAGACATTCCTTCTCCTATTATGTATCACCGTGCAAAAATGGTTTTATTTTGTTTAGTTCCTACTCTTATTTAATGTGGTTTAAGCTCCGCCCACTCGTTAACCCAAAGACGCCCGTCACCGGGTAGGATTGGGGTGGGGGGTGGTGGGGGTGGTGGTCGTGAGATCTACCTCTGTGTTACACGAGTATAATGAGAGAGCAATCTTCCTGGCGAGACGGAGGACATTTAGAACATCGTGTCCTCCTGTGATAACACTGTGTTTATTAGCAATAAGAGCGATGTTCATTTTTCAAGGTTTATTTATGCAAACAAAAGTTGTTCTGACATTTACACATGTATAGATGTATTTTTATATGTGTGTATTTTGGTATTTTGTTTCATTTTCATCCAAAGTATAGTTCTGGGACTTTTAATTTTTTATTTTTTTTTGTTGTCTTGTTGCCGGCATGTACGATGTTCATTTTTAATATCTATATATCTGTATTATTATTTTTTTTTGTTTTGTTTTTTTAATAGATCAGCAATTCTTTCTACCTTTCTATTCCTACTTGGATCTCAATGGGGATGCAAACTTTTGCACTAAGGCATAATAGTCTGTATTAGAGGTTCATACCTTCCCGACTTTATACCGTTTGTCCTTTTTCCCCCTTCTGTTGTAAACTGCAGATAAGCCAATCATCGTGTGAATACCCCGAAGCTCCGACACCTTCTCTGTATCTAGCCGATTTTTTTCAAGTGTTCCTTTTGCTTTTTCCGGCAAGCGCTTTTTCCGGTATAAATGGAGCAATTTTAAAGATTCGTACTAATGGAACAAAAAAAAAAACACTATTCCTGAGAGTACTCTAAATGCTTAGAGATTGCTTTGAGTGCATTAGTGTGAAAGAAAATCGATAGAAAGACATCGGTTAACTCTTTATTTAATAGCGATGCACCAATAAATGCTCGTATTTGTTGCTACAAACCGTCACTGCATGTGAAGCCCTGTTACTCATCCGTATGCAGCAGAAGTGTTTTTATTTATATTATAATTAAAATAAAAAATAAGGAACCAATATGCTGCCTAGGCCTCGAGGGTTTGCAGTAATCAGTATCGACTAATCATAAATGGTGTCATGCACCGAGGCTGATCCGTCATAGCAAACCGCGTATATTTATATAGATTTTTTTTTCTTTCTTCTAGACGTTTTTTTAATGTACACACTTTTTATATGCAGGTTAAACGTGTTGGTTTTTACTCTGCACGTGAGAAGAATCAAACCTTCTGCGTCGGCCCTTTAGCCTCTCGTCAGTCCGCTAACGTTATTCCTGCAGCGAGGTTTTGTTTGTTCCGAGGTGTTTGGGATTTGTTGAGGTTTCACTATTAACCGGTGCACTCCAGGGTTAGAAGGTGAGAATTTGTTTGCAGTGTTGTGTGGGTTATTATTATTTTTTTTTTTTACATGATTATGGAGAATTGTGTGATGGTGACGTGTGATGGCGTTGTTCATGAATGTAGATGAATAATAAAGCAGGATTGAGAGGAATCATTTTGCGTTTCTTTAACCAGATATTTATTCGATTTGATTCGGCGTGTGATGTTTTGTTTGAGTTTTCCGCCGGAGCTACGACACCATCAGCGGCATCATGTAACTATTTTTCTACAAAAAATATTCCAGCTTTTCACTTGTTTATTTTCATGTATTATTATGGATAGAGCTTGGAAAAGGGAGAAAAAGTATATATATTACATATCACATTAAATGTTTTTTTTATTACTTAAAAAATCTCAAAACCGAATATCTTGGATATAAATATTTTATGTATTTTGAGTCCCGCCTCCGCCTTGTGTGTGTGGAGTTTGCATGTTCTCCCCGTGCCTCGGGGGTTTTCCTCCGGGTACTCCGGTTTCCTCCCCTTGTCCAAAGACATGCATGGTAGGTTGATTGGCATCTCTGGAAAATTGTCCATAGTGTGTTGTCAGAACTCAGAGCCCGCCTCCGAGTGGACACATCGCAGGGTGAATCGCACTTTTAGACTTTTAGCCGAATATTGAATATCGAATACTATTTAAAGTAACTATTTAAGTATTTACTATTAAAGTAACTATTTACATAAACTATTAAACAATTTATCTCAACTAAACTTTACTGTTACACTATAATTGATACAAATTAAACAACGAGAAGACTTTCCAAACCCGGATGAGAATGAGCAAATTTCTTTTATTGCCGCCAATCAGCCAACAATTCCATTGAGCTCAAGGAAAAATTCCTAAGTCAAAAGTAATCAAACAAAAACCCAAAAGAACCCATGCCACCCAAAAAAGCAAGCAAGCAAGAGCCCCCTCCAAAGGAAATCTCCTCAATATATACCCTGGCACCTCTAGGCACCTTCTATACATTCAGGTAATCCCTCCATTCTAAATTCCCCTTACTTTGCAAAATACACAATAAGACCTCTCCTTATTTCCCAGAAAAACAAGTCTGCCCTGTTGCTTTTCAAGCTTACTTCTGCAATGTTATTAATAAATATGTTTCGCTGTTAAAACATCTTGTCTCTTCTTATTCTTAAGTTATTTTGCCACTCAATCTTCCATAACACAGACAGACATCTTGTGTATTAATCCTTTTTTACAGCTACAGTAAGTTTCCTCATTTCATTTCTTGCTATTGTATATGATTTCTACTGATTATATCATTGATTGATTATATTAGCTTTATGAGTTTGAATTATGATAAAAGATCTTGATTATATTGGTTATAAATATAATATATGTTGCTTTGTATAGAAGTGGAGTTCTATGTTGACTCCTTAAGCTTAATAAACGTATGAGCTGAACATTATGATCTCAGTCTGTCCCTGTCCAGACTGGGCTTGTACGCACATGCATATGTTAATCCTTAGTTTCTCTAGTTCTACTAAAGGTCCGGTTCCCCTTAGACCCTCGATCTCAGATTCAGCAGGTCTGTCCAGCTGGTCGCCTGATACAGCTGTCTCGCCCTACTCCCTTCATGAGACCTGTTTCAGCTGAACTCTTGATTTTCACTTCCTCACACATTGTTGATCAGATAGCTCAGACTGACGAGGCCTGATAGCACTGAGCACTGGTTAATTTTACTAAGTTTATGATTACAATAAACTTCTTTTCTTGTTTACATCTGGCCTACAACATCGCCTACATATGTCCTATGACAACAATTGTAATATTTTGCAAGGCTTAATACTTTACTTTGGTTATAGTATTGTAAGGAATAATACCTTAATTATTTTTACTAAGATTTTTCACAACAGTGTGAGTGTGTGAGTGAATGAGTGTGTGTGTGTGTGTGTGTGTGTGCCCTGCGATGGGTTGGCACTCCGTACAGGGTGTATCCTGCCTCGATGCCCGATGACGCCTGAGATAGGCACAGGCTCCCTGTGACCCGAGAAGTTCAGATAAGCGGTAGTAAATGAATGACTGAATGTATTTTGAGTGAAAGATCAAGCGTCTGAGACTCGTCCATGTTGGTGTCACGTTCACGTCTGTGAAATGAAATCAAGTGAAAACACAAGTGGAAAATATGAACCATGATGAGGTAAGTTAAATTTTTAAAGCTAAATTCTTATTAAAGAAGCTAAAATTTACTTTTGGCTGCAAACAATCCTACAAACTATTGCTGTGTTTGAGTTGCAACTTAAAAATACCCCTCGATGTGAAATTTCAACTTGGTTAGTACTTCGTTTAAATCCGAAACGTTGTACAAACGTTTGAAGTTAGTAAAGTCGAATATAGCGCTCGGACCTGTAACTGTAAATCTGCAGCTAAAGTAGTTAAAGTAGCATTTTATGAACTTATGAAGTTCAGAAAAAACAAAAGAAAAAACAAAAGATGTGTTATACGGAGGTGTGTTTTTTCTCTTCATTTTGTACTTTGAATGTCCTGTGGTAGGAAATGACATCATTATGAATTGCAAATTTCTTCTGAGAAGTCACCACGATCACAGCATGTCTGTAGTGACGTGACATACGGTTAAGTACGGTGACCCATACTCAGAATTCGTTTTCTGCATTTAACCCATCCAAAGTGCACACACACACACACACACACACACACCGTGAACACACACCCGGAGCAGTGGGCAGCCATTTATGCTGCAGTGCCCGGGAAGCAGGTGGGGGGTTCGGTGCCTTGCTCAAAGGCACCTCAGTCATGGTCGGCCCGAGACTCGAACCCACAACCTTAGGATTACGAGTCAGACTCTCTAACCATTAGGCCACGACTAATGCATAGTGTAGCGTAGCTACATTAGCTTGATGTTTTTGTTCCATAGGAATAACAAATGCTTGACCTTAAGTATAACTTAACACTTTAAAACAATGATAATAAAGCTGTCTATCTATCTATCTATCTATCTACATTTAGGAGTTCTGATATATTTTGAAAAAATTCTCAATACCTTTAATTTCAATGAGACTTAAAATATTCTAAACATAAAGCTACGCACTTTCACATCAAACTCCAAGTTGGCTACATCCCAAAATCACTCTTATAGCTATTAATCTGTGTTATTTAGAAACACCATTAGTCAGCTAGGTACACACTTAGCAGCTCCTAGCTTCAGTAGTACGTTTCCCAGTGCCTTTGTCCCAAATCCCTCACTCCTAAAACTAGTGCATACTTGACAAAAGAAGAAATACTTCATGCCGTTTTAAGCCGTGTTTTTGAAATTCGTTTTTTTATTCATGCGCAAATCCACAATTAGCATTTAAACAGGTGGCTGGAAACACTTTATGCAGCGCTTTTGCTGATTGTTACAAAAAAAAAAGATGGGAGTAAACTAACAGCCCTGAGAGCGCCCCCTACATTAAGAGTTCCTTAACTTCACTTCATTACACTCTTTATTACAATGTACATAAACAGTAGCGAAGCTTCGTGATCAATTTCTTAATCCATAATAACAAAGATTGCATTCCCATTTCCTACTCAGAATCTAAAAGTATTATCAAACCTGGGAAATAGCAAAATAAGAACGGTTGCACGTTTTACATATATATAAAAAAGAAAGGAAGCAAAATCCTAAATGACAATCTTAACGTTTATTTACATTCAGAAAGTCTTGCTGATTCTTTCTGGGTGACTTTACGAATCTAATTTAAAAAAAAAAGTCCTTAAATACTCGCAAAAAAAAAAAAAGAAGGAAAGAAAAAGAAAATAAACCGGCAGCCTGTCGTTAGGCTTGTGCCGATGTACTCGACTAATTATCACAGTTTGCGATATCATCGTGATATGCCATTTTAACAAATGTCTGAGTTTCATTTGGGATTCGTCTTCAATCTTATTGTCAACAATCGTTCAATCCTGTTGTAGGTTACAAACAAGTTTGTAATTTTCAACCATTAGCTCTTGTAGCATAAAACGAGCCGTGTAACCTAACGGGTTAGCTAAATGCAGCTAGCTAGCTAGCAGGTTCTGATAGGTTGCGCTAGATTAGATAGCTAAATGTAAACACAAAAGCATCTTATGGCAAGTAAACAAACTTGTCTTGACAAACTTGACTGTTGGTGTCTCTCTTTTTTTTTTTTTTTTTTTTTTTTCTTAGAAATACAAATGACTATATAAGCGCAAAAGGGCAAAAGTTCATCTACTTAGATACAAAAAAAAACAATTAAGCTTTTTAAGCCCAAATCCTTAAGCAAAATTCAATTTGGACATAACAAAACTGACCAACTAGAAAGTTCTGTCAGGATACGCTACATTTAGCTAACTGAATGTATAAAATATGAAAAAATAACTTGACGCTCACAAATACGACGGTCGCTGTTCAAATTTTGCTTCAATAACTAGCAAGTTAGCTAACGAGCACGAGCTAGAAAGTACCACAACATTTCTTACAACGTTTTCTCTATCAGATAAGCCGTAATAATATTGTAGTAAGTGTTGGTGTTCGAGCTAGCAAACTAGCAACGAGCTAGCAAGTTCATTTTGGTGCCTGTTAGATAGTGCTATGTTAGCTAGCTAAACATAACCGCTGAAATCATTTCCGGAAATAAACAAATTCAGATATGACTGTTTATAAGAAGCTTAAAGGAAAGATTGTAAACAGATTCCTCAGCCGGGGCAACACTTCTGTCTGACTTGTTGTCCACATTTCCATGAACATTAGTTTAAAATCTCTTTCCGGTAGCTAGCAGTTAGCTAATCCATGTTTAGCTATCTTATCTGGTATACACTAGAAAGCTGTAAGCTAGAAAACATGACTTGATCTTATTTTATCTGCTGAACAGCTGCTTATTTTATCTGTCTAACTTCACCTCAGTTGATAAATAAAAATAAAAAATAGGTTATTCACGTCAACATTTTTTCCCCAAATGAAACTCACGGATAGCGTCTCCGCTAAACGCATCACGATGTACGGCACAACTCGGCACATGCCTAGCTAAACTACATCTTAATGACTCATGCTCGGCGTTACCTCAGATGGACAGATACTAAAAAGACAGTTAGAAATAGAAAAAGACATAAGGCATCATGTTAAAAAAAGTTCAGCATTAATAAGGGGAAACAGGCACAAACCTTACAGAGAGATTCGCTATATCAGCGTCGAGATACATGCGCATAGCATCTACGGCTAACAGAGCTCGGTTTTGATTCGTGGTGGGGGTGGGGGGGGGCGGCGCAGATTTTGGCTATGGATGTTGTTTTAAATCCTTATAGCGAGTAGCAACAATTACACGACTCACCCTGCGGATGACAATACGACGGTAATGATACACATACACGATTCTTGTATGGTTGAAAATAAAATACGAAGAATCATAAACGTGTCAGACATTTACACGTGTACACACTGTACATACAGGCATATAAGATACATATGCTGCTATGATACAGTATGACAGAATCATCATTATTATTATTATTATTAATATTATTAATATAATGCTGGAATTAACATAAACATGGCTTAGCAACTGCCTGATTAAAATAAAAAAATAAAAGTACAGGAAATTGTGAAGAAAAAAAATGCACAGTTTCTAGCGAATTAAAATGGACTGAAAAAGTATTTTGTCAAATACTACTACTACTACTACTACTACTACTAATAATAATAATAATAAAATATAGTGCAAAATAATACAATCTGCTTATGAAGGATTGATGTGACGAAAAAAAGTCCACATGTATAGATTTCAGATACATATGCTGCTATATTATGGCAGATTTACCACAAACTATCTTAAAGGAATAATTGACCATTAATAAAGTAAAAAAAAAAAGTGTAAAAAAATGATGTGGAAAAAAATGACAAAATATAGAAAGAAAATTTCAAAAAAAAAAAAAAAGTAGAGTGCAAAATAAACGTCTGCTTGTGAAAGACGGACACTAAACAAAATGTAGATATACTGTAGATAGTTTTCTTTACAATCCCTAAGACATATAAGACATCATTGCCTCTCTTGTTTCTGTTAAGTACCTGACTCTGAGTTCTGGGAAATGTTGGATTATTAGACAGATTTATAAATATGATGAGATGTTTCTCTTTGTAATGTTCCTAATGAGAACATAAAGGTGTGTGAGTGTGTGTGTGTGTGTGTGTGTGTGTGCGTGTGTGTGTGATTTCACTACTACACTCTGTATCAGCATGCTAATATGATGTTCGTGTCAGCCGTTTTGGGAAGAAAAATAACATTACAACCATGACGTAGTGTGTAAGTCGGTACGGATTATTAGTATGAAACTATTACAGCACATTTTTTTTGCGTAATCTGAATTCGCACGTTCTTGACTGCAGGGGATTGATGATGTGGATCGATAGGAAACGTTACAGAAGATGATGTTGGAAAGCACACACGGGCTAAGATGAGTTAGACGTCACGCTCGGCTGTAAACCGGGGAAAAGAAACGCTAATCTGGAATGTTCTGGATCTTCATCGTGTCTTTTCCTGAAGGCCTGGAAAGACTAATCTAACACACACAAATTTCACACCACATCCTTTTTTTGTGTGGTTTGATTACATATTCATTTTAAGCCTCACTCATGCCACACCCTGACCACGCCCACTTTAATTAATATTCACACCCGTTCTCTGTGATTGGTTTGTTTTGTTTTGTAATGTTTTTTTGTACGTTTATTCTTCTGTTGCACACCTACGTCACACTAGTAGCCACTCCTTCAAAGGGGAGGAGCATATGTTAAAATATAAAAAAAAAGCCACCAATAATAAGCATAATTGCTTGAAGTGATTCCTTGGTGAAACGCTGACCTTACTTCGAACGATATACACGATGGTATCGTTAAGACGATCGCCTACGTTTGATTCGCATTGTAAATCGGGTCCTAATCGATACTCGTCTAGAACGAGTTAGCTAATTATTACACGTATAAGCAAACTTTGTAGCACATATTGTGTTTTTGAGAAGTGTAAACATCATGAAATGTGATCGGTGAATTTCTTCATTTTCATTCATTTCTATTGGTCCGATTTATGAACCGTTGTCACGGTTCCAGATTTCCTGAGGTAAAGGTTTCCTTATTCTTCTCCTAGAAACACACAAATTTGCATATTTATTAAAGCAAACATAGTAAAAATGAGGGGGGGGGGGGTAGTAAAAGAGTTGTGAGTTGAAAGAGTGGTCTATCCAGGCCTTTGAAGTGTGTGTATGTGTGTGTGTGTATGCGTGTGTGTGTATGCGTGTGTATGTGTGTGTGTGTATGTGTGAGTGTATGTGTGTGTGTGTATGTCTTTGTGTATGTGTGTGTGTGTGTATGTGTGTATGTGTGTGTGTGTGTGTGTATGTGTGTGTGTGTGTGTGAGTGTGTATGTGTGTGAGTGTGTATGTGTGTGTGTGTGTATGTATGTGTGTGTATGTGTGTATGTGTGTGTGTGTGTATGTGTGTGTGTGTGTGTGTGTGTGTGTGTGTGTGTGTGTGTGTGAGTGTGTGAGTGTGTGAGTGTGTGAGTGTGTGTGTGTGTGAGTGTGTGAGTGTGTGTGTTTAATTTTACGAGCATGCGTGTGCTTTAAAAAGTGTTAACGTCATCGGCAGTGATGGAATATTTTTCGGTCCCCTTGTGTTTTTTTTTTTTTTTTTTAATGAAATGAAAGTTGCTAGCCAGACAATAAATGATCTTTGTGTACTAATGAACGAATGCCAGTATTAGTTCAGGTTGATCTCTCTGTCTCAGTGTCTCTTGTGATGCAGCAGAGTCGTTTCTCGTGTCTCAGTTCCCCCCGAAGGTGCCGGTGATGGAGGTGGGGAAGCTGTTGCTGGGTGGAGGGTTGGGTTTGGTCGGGGACGGGACGCCTGAGCTCTCGTGCTCGCCGTGCGCGTACGGTTGCGTGTCTCTGCGCCCGCTGTACTGCCCGATAAACGAGCCGTCCTCGTTGAACTGGATGTCCACGCTGTCTCCGTACTCCCCCAGACTGTCCTCGCTCTCGCGCTTCAGGTCGGCGCATAGCGAGCGCTGGCTGAACGAACGCTTCTCGTCGCTGTCACTGCTAATCGAATAAACACCGATCAGATCAGGACCATAAGACAAGCTGGTAGATGATGTCAGTCAGCTCTCCTCATTCACATGCTATTTATTTGATTTGTTAATTAGAATAGTCTCCTGATCCTCATTTGTAATATTAGTTAAGATCATTCAGGCTTTTCATTGCAAATAATCTGATTGTATAAGGCAAATATTCAGATTTAAATACCTCAACAGGGCTTTTCACACCTAACTTAACCCCTCGTTATCATCCATCAAAACCCCGATTTAACCCCAGATCATTACAGGTCACACATGAATATATTACAGAAGCTCTAGATTACAGAATTACAGTTAACTCCAGATTGCGCTGCTAAACGTAAAAAGGTCAACTGCGAATCGATGCGGTGTTCGAATGTTACGGCTAGCCGCTTAGCAACAGACACCCAGTCAGAAACTGAACAGTGTCTCTCTCTCTCTCTCTCTCTCTCTCTACCTCATATCAGGTGATTTAGGCGGCGAATCACTGAACATCACCGAAGCGCATCGTAACAAAGAGGAAGTACAGAATACACAACACTGAAAAAATACAAAAAGCTGAATATCAACAAACACACACCTGATCGACTAGATGACAAACTTAAAAAAATAAAATAAAATAAATAGAAAGACAAAAAAGATTAAAAAGCTGTGAAAGCTGTATCATGAGATCATATTTAATTATTTGTTTGTTTTTGAATGAATTAATCTTTTTATTTATCCAAATTAACATTAGCCATTATCAAATACAGGCAGAGTAGAACTAAAGAATAAATAAGATGGATAAATAAAATACTTCTTCAAACAAACAACCAAACAAACAAACAAACAAATAAATAAATAATCAAGAACAGTTACTTGTTATGGCTGCAAACAAACACCTGAGCTTTTATTATTATTATTATTATTATTATTATTATCATCAAACGTATGAAACTCACCTCTCAAGGGATCTGCAATATGTCAGCATTTGGGAGAATAAGAAAAATCATCAGGCAAAATCCCAGCACTTAAAGGTGGGGTCTCCGTTGTTTAAGAAACGCTTCAGAAAACTGCGTTGGGCCGCCAAACAAAACAAAAACAAAACTAACGTGTAGCCAATGAGCAGAAAGGGGCGTGTCTTGTCAATATACTGTAGGTGGAGAGAGTGTTCAGTGCGCATGTGTGACGTTAGCAGAAAGCGGTTTTAACATTGACATGGAGGATAAAAACAAAGAAAGAAAGAGAAGAAAGGCTTACGGTAAGGCAAGAAGTAGGATGTGTTAATATAGGATCAGCTTCCCAGCGCTGGAGAGAACTGAACGTCTTCCGCGTGAAACAAAGCTAAACCTTTCACGCTACAACACACAGTACTACAAAAACACATCTGTATTACCATAGTATTACTCATTGTGTTCATTTATTGATAAAAATATCCCCTCGGTCATCTGCCCCAACAGGTTCCGCCCATAATACTTGTCTGGGTTATACTTGGGTTCTACTTGTCTGGTGTATGTGTGTGGGCGGAGCTATCAAAACAGGGGTGGGACCCATTTGGGTTAGGGGTGTGTTTGTTTTGGTGATTTCAAATGTCAACATTGGCTTTCAAACAACGGAGACCCCATCTTTAATATAAACACACTAACACTTTAAAATGATCAGTTTGTGTAGGTTTTCATTGTTGTTGTCTCTTAATGACAAACCCGGAATTGACTCATTTCTCTACGTGCTAGAAAATAGAATCGTCCCTTCTCTCGGCCGATCGGAACGCACCGTCCGGATCGCAGCCAATCAGAAAACACTGTTCGGTGACGGAGTGTTGTTTATGAAATGAACTGATGAGATAACTCAGATGTTGTTTGTGCCCTGAGACTAAAGCGGTACCTGTACTCTCCAAACGCTTCATCCTTCATGGGTTTCGCGTCCGAGTCGATCTGTCCTTCCTCTTTCTCCTTCACTGTTATAAAGATACAGATTTATATTAGAGAAATAACTACAAACAGCAACAAAAAACATGTACATATTCAACACTGAGGACTGGACAAAGACACAGGAAAAATAATGGATGCCAGCGTAGCGTGACGCATAAGTCGTAGTTACTGTAGCTTCGGTTACATCATGTACGTCTATCAGCTATAAACAGTAATAAACAGCGTATCCGAGCGTCTCTTTTAACCTCTCTGTGCTACCGAGAAACTGTGACGAAGGTCTGAGGCTAGAGACTCTTTCCACACGTGCTAGGAAACTCCAGCTGTTACCATAGAAACGTTAACGTATTAACGTAATACAGGTGTATTTATATAAAGTGTGTGTGTTACCTGAATATTTTCCCCCTTTGCTCCTCTTGACGAAGCAGAGGATGAGCAGGAGGAGCAGCAGCAGCACCACGGCGCTGATGAGGCCGATGAACCAGCCCTGAGTGGCAAAGCTGTTGTGCACGCCTCCTATCACTGAGGAAATAAAAGCACACGGCCGTGTACAGTATTTACGAAGTCGTGTTTTTATTCTGGGTTTAATCCTGATGTCTAAAGAGTGAACACACAGGAGAAGAGAGATAAAGATGATAAAAGGAGCCGTACCTGGTCCTTTAGTCTGCAGCGCTTGTGTCCAGTATGTGATGTTGTCGTGGCGGATTTGAAGGAAGTAGAAGGATCCTGCTTTCAGTCCCTGCAGCTGATAAAAGCCCTGCGTCAAATTCACCTGCTCCGATTCCTCCCACTCACCTAAAACACATCGACTTTTTACTCACAGCTGCAGGAGCTAGTATTTGTGTTCTAAATAAAACGTATAAAGCATTGTTTAACAACCTTAAACTGCTGATTGATCACCGCTCATGTACTCACCGTCCTCTCTCTCTCTCTCACCGTCCTCTCTCTCTCACACTTCTCTCTCTCTCACCGTCCTCTCTCTCTCACACTTCTCTCTCTCTCACACTTCTCTCTCTCTCACACTTCTCTCTCTCTCACACTTCTCTCTCTCACACTTCTCTCTCTCACCGCTCTCTCTCACACTTCTCTCTCTCTCACACTTCTCTCTCTCATACTTCTCTCTCTCACCGCTCTCTCTCTCACACTTCTCTCTCTCTCTCTCACACTTCTCTCTCTCACCATCCTCTTTCTATCACAGTTCTCTCTTTCATCTCTGTGTCTCACAGTTCTCTCTCTCTCTCTCTCTCTCTCTCTCTCTCTCTCTCTCTCTCAACGCTCTTTCTCTCTCACCACTCTCTCTTGCTCACTGCTCTCTCTCTTCCTCTCACCGCTCTCTCTCTCACCCTTTTCTCTCTCACACCGCTTTCTCTCTCTCTCTCTCTCTCTCTCTCACCACTCTCTCTCTCTCTCTCACCGTTCTCTGGCTCACTCTTCCCCCTGTGGTAACGAACTGCGAAGCCCATGTTTCGCTGTCGTTCTCCTGGAACCCAGCTTAGATTCACAGCTGTTTCTCCCACTGTCATGTTTATAGAAGATGGTGGAACTGAAAAGAAAACAGGATGAAAAAATGATTACTATATTTCCTCCTAACAAACTTATTAGACTGATGGATCCCTCAGTCTGTGTACCAGTCGAACCCGAGGACTTTTGGACATCACTTCGTATAGGGACGTCTGCCAAATGGAGTAAATGTAAATGTTGTTCAGTAACGTAGCCGTCAGAGAGCTTCAGGCTGAGGTTCACACTGAGGTTAACCCCGGGTTACACTCGTTTAAAAACCCTGAACGTTTCACAGATGAAGCGGGCTTACTTTCTACCCCTGGGATTTTTATCTCTGACTTCTGAAGCACGACTTTGTGTTGACTTTGCTTGTTGCTTAGCAATGAACACCCAATCAAAAATGAAGCAACGAGAGCCTCATATCAGGTGTTTGTTTAGTACGGTCACTAAAACCCTGCGTTGTGTAAACAGTAGTCGCAGCGTTTTACCTCCATCGAGTAAAGTGGTGGCGTTAATATGGACGGATTCTCCTTTTCCACCGTCGGTAAACGCGTTCAGGGAGAAAATGTAGAAATGTTTGGGATCCAGTTTGTCCACGATGTAATGCGTCACAGTCGGATCATCGAGCTCCACCTTCTGGAGTGTGCTGGGACCGTTCTCCACAACTACAGGAGATAATAATAATAAGAATAATAAGAATAATAATTCATTCATTCATTTTCTACCGCTTATCCAAACTTCTCGGGTCACGGGGAGCCTGTGCCGATCTCAGGCGTCATCGGACATCAAGGCTAATAATAATAATAATAATAATAATAATGAGTTCTTGCTTTCCAGCTCCACCCCCATTATTATTAGACTATCATTAATAGCACTTTCTCCTTCTCATCTTGTCCTAGTCACATGCTAATAAAAACATGACGTACACTCCTGGTACATTAAGACGTATCCTCTCAGGATCCCGTTCGTCTTGTGAGGTTTTTTCCAGAACAGCGTCAGCTCGGTATTTGAAGGACTCTCAAATCTCATGTGTGAAACAGGACCGGGAGCTAAAAGCAGGAGAAGAAAAAGGGTTAGGGACTAATACAGGTGTCTTTTACACACACACACACACACACACACACACACACACACACACACACACACACACACACACACACGCATTATTGTCTGTAAATTAAATGTATAGTGTCATTATTTTATGTCTTATCTTTCACCAAGAGCCAGTAGCAAGTTTGTGCATTGTGGTGGATCTCATGCCCGAGGACTTCGTAGTCGACGTGAGTAAAAGAATTCTCCCAGCACTCGTGTGTGTGTGTGTAAAAACATACTGGCCAATAAACCTGATTCTGATCCATTTTTTTTTCTAATTAAGAAAAGTATTAATAACTAAGAAATTTATGCTCTGTAAATCTGTAATGAAAAAAAATAATTCTAAATCATGTGGGACCGAATTTTAGCCCAGTTTTCATGCGTGAACAATTTTCTAATTTAAGACTGTTCCTGCAAAGTATAATCAATTTTATTAACAATATTATTCTTTCTTTCTTTCTGTCTGTCTGTCTGTCTGTCTGTCTGTCTGTCTGTCTGTCTGTCTGTCTGTCTGTCTGTCTGTCTGAATTTGTTATTGTCAAAGGGTTGCCAGGTCTGTGTACCCAAATCAACAACAACAACAAAAAAAATCCCAATTTCAACATATAAACAACTTAAATATTTAATCAATTTGAGGCAAATCTTAAGGACGCTGTCAGAATCTTCACGTTAATTTTTTAACAATTTTTAACAATTGACATAGTCTCAGCGCAGCTTTACAGCTTTACAAAAACATAGAACAAAAGGTTAATATAAAGAATAATATACTGTAAAGATTAATACAAAACAAAAGTTCAAGATTAATATCAGACTTATATTTAAACATGTTTGTGTTTATCCCTAATGAACGAGTCTGTGGTGACTGTGGTGAGGAAAAACTCCCTTAGATGGAAGAGGAAGAAACCTTGACAGGAACCAGACTCAAAAGTCAACCTCATCCTCATTTGGGTGACAGCTAAATAAACAGCTTGCTCATGATAGTCGTGTGTCCTCTGGCGTTAATCTTCTTTCTCACCTCCCTCAGATGTCTTGAAGTGGCTGGGGCTAGACGGAGGCCCCTCCCCCTTGCTGTTGTATGCTGTGATTGACAGCTCATAATCGGAGTAGAACTCCAGACCTCTTACGGTCGCCTCTTCTTTTCCTTCTACGACGATCACTTGTCTTTCCTCCATGCTGTCCATCGCTTGCACCATCTCTCTCACCGTAGCT
>NC_062540.1:19303456-19313456 GCF_022655615.1 Tachysurus fulvidraco
TCTCTCACCCTCCCTCTCACCCTCCCTCCCTTCCTCCCTCCCCCCTCCCTCTCTCCCTCCTCTTACCCTCCATCCTTCCCTCTCACCCTCTCATCCTCCCTCTCACCCTCTTACCCTTCATCCCTCCCTCTCAACCATCCCTCCCTCTCTTCCTACCTCCTTCTTTCCCTCCCTCCCTCCCTCCCTCCTTCCCCCTGACCCTCCCACCCTCCCTCTTACTCTCCATCCCTCCCTCCCTCCCTCCTTCCCCCTTACCCTCCCACCCTCCCTCTTCCTCTCCATCCCTCCCTCCCTCCCTCCTCCTTCCCCCTTCCCCTCCCTCCCTCCCTCCCTCCCTCCCTCCCTCCCTCCCTCCCTCTTACCCTCCATCCCTCAACTCTTATTTACTTGCTGTAGCTAGCAGAGAGATTCTCACCAATCACAGTCAGAGATCCAGTGATGACATCAGAGTCCAGGGTGGTGATGACCTCACATGTGTATTTTCCAGCATCTTCAGCATGGATGTGATTGATCATCAGTGATCCGTTTTCAAAAATCGTGTATCTGCAGATCGCACAAACAAACAGATCTTTACTCATCGAATAAAAAATCTACTGGTTAGTCCAGGAGTTAGTAAGCAGCCTAATAAACCACTAAGTATTAATGAACACGGGACACATTCGTTGCAGTAAAAGAAGTGAATAAAAGAGAGAAAGAGAGAACGTCAGAGTGTTTACTTGTTATCTGGAGCGATTTTTTTTCCATCTTTCCTCCACTGGATTAGTGGATTAGGGAGTCGAGGGTCCACCTTGTAACTGCACTGCCAAACCAACAGAGTTCCTCTCAAAGTCCGGTGGTCTTGACGAGGGGTCACGATCCGAGTCTTGCCTAGACAGAGACGGTAAAGAACAAACGAATGACGGAAGTAAGAGCTGAGAATGTCCATGATGAATCACATCAGTGAAGTAAACAAAAGTAATAATGTAAAGTAATCAAAAATAATACACTGAATAAATACAATTAAAATAAAAAAGAGGGAAGACAGTGAGGGAAAAGAGAACAGTCAGAAGAAAAGAAAGAAAGAAAGAAAGAAAGAAAGAAAGAAAAATTCAAAACCACATCTATATCTGTAACCATATTACAAATCCTATATAGAGACACAGATGGTATCAACTGTGTGTGTGTGTGTGTGTGTGTGTGTGTGTGTGTGTGTGTGTGTGTGTGTGTGTGTGTCTCACTCAGTACGTCCAGATGTGCAGTAATGGACAGATTGGTGTCTACGACTGAACAGAGGTACGTTCCCGTGTCGTTGTGGCTCACGTCCATGATGCGTAACGTGCCATTGCTCGACTCAATCATCCTCGGGTCGGACAGAACCGGACCAAAATTATTACTCTCCCTGAATGTAACATAATACACACATGTGTGTAAATAACATTACAACATTACACACACACACACACACACACACACACACACACACACACACACACACACAAGAGGAACATGAGAGCATTGAATAATAAAGACTTCAGTATTGTGTTATTGTGGAAGAGAATAAACTCACTGATGGCTCATGACACAAACAGAACACTGACCATGTGACCTTCGGCTGCGGAGAGCCAAAAGTGTCGCAGCTAATATACACCGTGGATCCCTCTGTCGCCTTATACACTCGACTGTCTTCAGTTAGAATCTGAGGGGGCAGTTCTGAGAGAGAGAGAGAGAGAGAGAGAGAGAGAGAGAGAGAGAGAGAGAGAGAGAGAGAGAGAGAGAGAGAGAGAGAATGCTCTATCAGGCAAAGGTGTAGCAGAGTAATCTCCATAGTTAGTGCTGTAGACATAAAGAAAGAAAGAAAGAAAGAAAGAAAGAAAGAAAGAAAGAAAGAAAGAAAGAAAGAAAGAAAGAAAGAAAGAAAGAAAGAAAGAAAGAAATTATAGGGAAGACAAAGATAAGTAATAGAGAGAGAGAGAGACAGAGAGAGAGAGAGAGAGAGAGAGAGACAGATAGAGAGTGAGAGAGAGAGCCAGATAGAGAGTGAGAGACAGAGAGAGAGGGGGGGGGGAGTGAGAGACAGAAAGAGAGTGTGAGAGAGAGAGAGAGAGAGAGAGAGAGAGAGAGAGAGAGCAAGAGAGAGAAAGTAAGAGGTAGAGTGAGAGCAAGAGAGACACGGAGAGAGAGACATAAAGAGAGAGAGAGACATAGAGAGACAGAGAGACACAGAGAGAGAGAGAGAGAGAGAGAGACATAGAGAGACAGAGACACACAGAGAGAGAGACAGAGACAGAGAGAGAGAGACAGAGACAGAGAGAGACAGAGAGACACACAGAGAGAGAGAGACATAGACAGAGAGAGAGAGACACACACAGAGAGGAACAGAGTGTTGACTGACCGATGACATGGATGTAGGTGTTAAGGAGGGCGGTGCCGTGTTTATTGGAGGCCTCACACTGATAGACAGCCGTGTCAGCAGCATTAACATTATTCAGGATTAAAGTCCCGCCTTCTACGCTGCGTCTCGGTTCTGGAATCGTCTCTGATCACAACAGGGAGGAGAAACACGAACACGTTTAAACCTGTTACAGAAAATCAATCCACACCTTCTGACCAATCAGAATCAAGAATTCAACATGAAAATATAATAATGCAGAAAAGAATAAGAGAAAACAAGAGTGTGTGTGTGTGTGTGTGTGTGTGTGTGTGTGTGTGTGTGTGTGTGTGTACCGGAGAGGAGCTCTCCATTAATCTTCCATGTAATGTGAGGTTTAGGAATGCCCTCAGCGTGACAGTCCAGTCTGACCGTCTCTCCCGGGGTGTAGCGAGCGCTCTTAGGCTGCTTCCTCCAATAGGGCGCGGCTGGACACAGAAAACAACCAATCGCAAATCAGCTTAAAAATCTTCGCCGTTTGACATCTTATGCTGCTTTCATGTACTTTTGGAATGTTTCCCACTAGGAGGTTCTTCTGAGTTCTGTACTGTATTGAGCGATCTTCGTGTTTCTAAAGCGAGCATATTTTTAGGAGCTTTTTACGTGTGTGTGTGTGTGTGTAAGTGTGTGAATTTACCCTCCACGTTGACTGTGTATGAGTGTGTGACATGCCCTATCACGTTAGAGGCTGTACAGGTGTATTCTCCATCGTCGCTCTCCGAGATGGACGAGAACTCCAGCCAGCGACCGAAATGCTGCTCAGTTGCTTGACTGGAGGAAAGCGAAGCGTCTTTCCTTTGCCATTTGACTGTTGGAGTTGGCCTAGAGTACACACACACACACACACACACACACACACACACACACACACACACACACACACACACACACACACAAGATAAGAACTTTGTCAGTTTGGATCCCTGCTGCTGTCTTCTTCCACATCTTCTATATTTTTTAAAGAAACTAGAATACAGGACACTTAGCATAACATTTACTAACTGATGTTTTTCTACTCACAGGCCGTACGGAATACACTCCAGGATGAGATTCTGTCCTCGCAGAGCAAAATAACTGCTGTGTGTGCCCTGAGGCTGGTGGAGACCAGGCGGTCTGTTCACCAACTCATTGGCTTTATTAAAAAGAAGAAGATGAAGAACAAAAACAAGAAATGTTAACTTTCATTCATTCATTCATTCATTCATTCATTCATTCATTCATTTTCTACCGCTTATCCGAACTTCTCGGGTCACGGGGAGCCTGTGCCTATCTCAGGCGTCATCGGCCATCGAGGCAGGATACACCCTGGACGGAGTGCCAACGCATCGCAGGGCACACACACACACTCTCATTCACTCACACACACGCACACACTACAGACAATTTTCCAGAGATGCCAATCAACCTACCATGCATGTCTTTGGACCGGGGAGGAAACCGGAGTACCCGGAGGAAACCCCCGAGGCACGGGGAGAACATGCAAACTCCACACACACAAGGCGGAGACGGGAATCGAACCCCCGACCCTGGAGGTGTGAGGCGAACGAGCTAACCACTAAGCCACCGTGCCCCCTGAAATGTTAACAGTAGCTACGTATATATTTAACATAACCTTATCCTTAATAATGCACAATTTTAGCTCATAAAATACAAATTGACTTATAGAGTTTTAGCTGTTGGTTTATTATGCACTGAAAAGTCGAGTGGTGTCGGGCTACCAATCGGATGATCTTGAGTTCGAACCCATGTCCACCAAGCTGCCACTGATGGGCCCCTGAGCAAGGCCCTTAACCCTCAATTGCTCAGTTGTATAAAAACAAGCTAATGTAAGTCTCTCTGGATAAAAGGATGTCTGCTAAATGCTGGAGATGTAAATGTAAATGTTTACTCACAGGATATGACAGACAGAGAGACTGTCTCTGAGGATAAAATAGTTCTGGCTTCGATGTACTGGATGAAGCAGGTGTAATCTTTTCTGGTGTCGCTGATCTCCACGTTGGCAAAGTAAAGATTACCGTTCCGGCCGATGATGACTCGCTCACTTTGCTTAACATGCATCAGTTCTGATTAGGAACACAACAACCAAGGACATGTTAGCATGCTAGAAGGTTAAAAAAAATTATAGTGTTAAATATGAGCTCTGGGAAATCAATGTAAATTGAACTCACTCTTGTCCATCCAGTGGACGTAAGAGCTCACTGTGCTGTTTGGGATATTACATTGTAGGACTACACTTTCACCCTTGTTGGCGATCTTCTCCACTTTCTTCTCTTTAACTGACAGTACTGGAATGGCTGTGGGAGTAAAATATATATGTATATAAAATTGTAATCTACACCTGTCATATATACTGGCCCTTCAAACGTGGTTAAAAATCCTCTATTAAAGAGGGTCTTTATTAAACAATAGTTTAATGGCAATTCCTCAATAGACCACCAGAGGGCGCGGATGAGTTTAATAGACGTAGAAAAGCCCTCGCATGTGATCTCTTCCCCTTCCATCCTGAATTTAGAGGCTAATTTTCGGAGAGTTTCAAGATTTATTCAATGAGCTAAACTACATCAGTTTAATTACTACATTGGCTAAATTAATCACCATCTTCTGACCAATCAAAATCAGTTTTTTTAAATATATATACAGTATATATTTTTTAAAAAGTATTAATACTAACCTTAACTATTTAGAAAATTATTCTGAATTTGTTAAATCATTTTCTTTTGGTAAATATGTTTATGTTTATGTGACAGAATGAAACGTTTATTATAATTTTCTTTTTTTAACATGTTAAAGAGAGCTATCAGATAAGCTAGCTAACGATGCTAGGTCTATCGAATGCTAGCTATGCAGACAAGGCTAGCTAAAGTTAAGTAGGGAATATTCACAAGCTTAGGCTTTTGTTCTTGTATAGCTAGTCAAAAATCTCATTTAAAAACATTCTGAAACACTGCCTGCAGATTTACGAGGAGAAAAATCTTGGGCGTACTAAATGCTAGTCAGATCTTGCTAACAGGTTCAGAAAAGGTAGAAAAAAAGGTTGAGAAAAAAAGATAAACAGTAAAACTTACACTCAGTGACGAGGTCTATCAGGCCCGATTCTGCCGTCCCGAGCTCGTTTGATGCGTAGCAGCGGTATTTCCCATGGTAAAATTTCAGCTCTTTACTTTCGTTACCTTTAATAATTCCCGTGCTGTCCATTTCGTCGTCGAACAGTTGTCCGTCCTTCACCCATCGAAAACTGGACACGGGGTCAGAGTGTGAGGAAGGAGAACGAGTACAATACACAACCATATACTGCTATCTTATACTGTGCTTCATGTGTCTATGTTTGATGTTTGCTTCTTTAGCTTTGCTAATGCAGCTAACAGATAAAGGAAGCTAATAGCCTTCAGGTTAATAATCTCAACCACCAGACATTAACACTATTTGTATGACATTTAATAATATTTAATATCATTAAATAGCAGATTTCCAAAACTAAATATACAGTATACATACAAATGATATCAGAACTGCTGTTGGGATTGATTTTATTATTGTTTTTGTTGTTAGTTACTTTGTTTCTCTGTGACGTCCTAGCTTCCATTTTGTACGTAACAGTAGACATTCATTCATTCATTAATTTTCTACCGCTTATCCGAACGTCTCGGGTCACGAGGAGCCTGTGCTTATCTCAGGCGTCATCGGGCATCGAGGCAGGATACACCCTGGACGGAGTGCCAACCCATCACAGGGCACACACACTCCCATTCATTCACACACTCACACACAATTTTCCAGAGATGCCAATCAACCTACCATGCATGTCTTTGGACTGGGGGAGGAAACCGGAGTACCCGGAGGAAACCCCCAAGGCACGGGGAGAACATGCAAACTCCACACACACAAGGCGGAGACGGGAATCGAACCCCCAACCCTGGAGGTGTGAGGTGAACGTGCTACCCACTAAGCCACCATGTCCCAGTAGACATGTACATGGAAGCTAGTTATGCAGGTAGGAACTAAAGTAGCCAGGGGGGAAGTAAAAGTTATGGGATTATTCCGAGGAATACTTAGAGGCAGTCGTTTTGGATTTATTTTATCACAGCGTCTGAGAGTCGACATGACATCTCGGATGTTGACACCAAATAACAGGAGTGTATAACGATTTGTTAAATATCAGTGAAGTTTGTGAAAGAATAAACTGGAGGTTATGAGCTTTGCTTAACGTTTATCAAGAAAATGCACAGAAATAAAAGAAAGCAGCCGCAGACGACGATGTCGCGGTTAATGAACCACATTCGGAGCAGATTTTCTGTGCATTCCAGAAGTTTCATTGAACTCGAACGTTTTTCCAAAGAATCTGTTTCTCACGAAATGCCACGGATTCACAAAAGGCACGAGAGAACGACGGATCACACGACACACAATAGCGTTTCTGTTGCGCGGAAATGATCTGCGGCTAGCGTTCCTATCAGTCCGGAGGTTAGGAGGTTCAGAGGAATAGATTCAGATTAATAGCCGGCCGTTTAATTTAATTAAGCAGGTTTTTTGGCTCGGCTCCGTCTTCGATAAGGAAATTCAAAGGAATGAGAGGAGTGGACTGTAAATAAAGCATCTGTCTCCAGGATATAAAGCTTCCCAGAGTTCGTTAGTAAGTGCTGGCAGTTGTATACAGTATGAATCTACTTCATCTAGAAGCCTGAGTCAAAGCTTTTAGCGACGTTACACAAAATGAATTAGTTCTGTGTAGCGGTGCTTTTATCTAAAGATGAATTTATATCTTTAAATGAATCACGTTAATAGAAATAAATAGCGGAGGGTGATGAAGCTGAAATGTTTGTTTTTATAAGGTTGGGATTTATGTCACTGCACTACAGAGCTCTTTATGGAGAGAGAGAGAGAGAGAGAGAGAGAGAGAGAGAGAGAGAGAGAGAGAGAGAGAGAGAGAGAAAGAGAGAGAGAGAGAGAGAGAGAGAAGAAATGAAATGTGAAGAAAAAAGAAGAAAAGAAGTGAGCGGAGAGGAGATGTGAACGTCAAGGCAAGAAAGAAGAGACAAGTTTAGATGAAAGGGATAAGAAAAGAAATTAGATGAAGTTAGAAGAAACGAGAGAAGAAGGAAGAGAGAGGTAAATATGAAAACCTTAAAAAAGAAATAAGCTGAGGAGAAAGAAAAAAGAAGAAAGGAGAAAAAGAAAAGAGACTTGGTGACAGGAAAAAAGAGAGAAATGAGAAGAGAAGAGAAGAGAAGTGCAGAAAGGAAAAGAATAAAGGGAAATAAGTGAAGAAGAGACCAGAAAAGAAATAAAGAGAAATGGACAGAGGAGAAAGAGAAGACAATGAGGACAAGGTTCACTTCTGGGTCTGGTTCCTCTGAAGGTTCCTTCCTCACCACCGTCACCTCAGGCTTGTTCATTAAATGTTAGAGATAATTAGTCACTTCATTTTAACCTTTAATATTTTATTCTGTTTCTGTACTTATGTAAAGCTGCTTTGTGACAATGTGAGCTGTTAACATCGCGATACAGATCGACTGAATTCAACGAAAGGAGAAGAAAGGAAAATGGAAAACTAAAAAAATATAGAAAAAGGTCCATATGAGAAGAGATGAGAAAAGAAGAGTAGGGAAAAGAAGAGAAGAGATGAGACGAGAAGTGAAAGACGAGATGAGACAAGAAAAGACAAGAAGAGAAAAGAAGAGAAGGGAAAAGAAGAGCAAAGAAGAGAAGAGATGAGAATTGAAGAGAAAAGACAAGATGAGACGAAAAGTGAAAGACGAGATGAGAAGAGACGAGAAAAGACAAGAAGAGAAAAGAAGAGAAAAGAAGAGAAGAGAAAAGAAGAGAAGAGATGAGAATAGAAGGGAAAAGAAGAGAAGAGAAAAGACAAGATGAGAGGAGAAGTGAAAAACGAGATCAGACGAGAAAGGACGAGAAGAGACGAGGAGAAGAGAAGAAAAGAAAAGAGAAGTGAAGAGAAGAGAAAAGAAGAGAAGAGAAAAGAAAAGACGCAAAGAGACAGGAAAAGAAGAGAAGAGAAAAGAAAAGAAAAGATGAGAAGAAACGAGAAGAGAAAAGACAAGAAAAGACGAGGAGAAGAGAATCAAAGAGAAATACAAGGACATGAAGAGAAAGAGAACAAATAAGAGTAAGAGAAGAGAAGAAGAGAAACAAGAAAAGAAAGGAAAAACGAGAAAAAATGAAAATAAGTAAGAAAAATGGTGAAGAAAAGAAATGAAATAATGCATTTAATTGAGTTTTGTGTTTATTTCTGGTCGTGCTGTGGCTCAGTGACGACTCACGTGGGTTTGGGATTGCCGCTAGCTTCACACATCAGACTGATGTCGTCTATGTAGCAGGCTGTGTACGACTTTGTCTGCAGTGTGATCAGGGGGGGCTCTTTCACTGCGCGAACACACACACACACACACACACACACACACACACACACACACACACACACACACACACACACACACACACACACACACACACACACACACACACACATCAGTACAATTACAGTCACATATATGGTTAAATATCAGCAGATTTTGGTTAAATCGTATCTGTGGCGGTGAGCGGTGGGCGATATGACAAGGTTTGTGCAGAAAACTGCCAGTAATTCATTTAAATAATAATTATTAATTATTTATATTTAAATATGTAATTCATAATCTGTTTTAGAAGATTTTTTTTTATATATATATTTAATAGTTTTATTATTTTTTAAATTTTATTTCAAATGGAAAAAAAAATATTTATTTATTTATTTATTTATGTTTATTTATTTATTTTACACAATATATCATATGCTTTCAGTCAGTCTGTAATGACTAATATATATATATATATATATATATATATATATATATATATATATATATATATATATATATATATATATATATATATATTTAAAACGCTCTGGAGTTTAAGACTTTTTTAATTGTTTTGCTTTAGTTTACATTTATTACATTTATTTATCACATTTATTTTCTTTATTATTCCACTTTAAAATTGACCTCATAAGCACTTTTTTTTTTTTTGCTCTTAGACACTCTTAATAGCTATCGATGTAAAAGAATCAATTTTTATTGAATAAACGTGACTTCCACGACCTCTCAGAAAAGTCGACGTCTCTGGTATATAATATCGTCATATCGCCCGACGCTACGATGACCGGTTTGATCCAAAGAGCAAAAATTATCCATTGAGACTAAGAGAGAAATACAAAAAAAGAGAGAGAAATAGACTCACTGTCAGAAATGTTATCTGTCGGACCAGCCGATGCCAGAAGGAAGGGATAGAGAAAGAAAACATGATGAAAGAGAAGATGACATAAATCATTCCCGTATTGCGAACCACAGACGTGTGGAGAGCAGGGAGGGAGAAAGCATGAGCTGTTAGTCATTAGTAACAGACATGTAAATGTTACACACACACACACACACACACACACACACACACACACACACACACACACACACACACCAGTAACATTAATACGATCGCGATCTTAACCTTCGTGTGTCTGATATCTGATACGTTTTCCCCAAGATCTGATTCAATATTTTTATTCTTTCAGTCTGATAGTGATACTGGATACTGATACTG
>NC_062540.1:19320956-19335956 GCF_022655615.1 Tachysurus fulvidraco
TAACCACTAAGCCACCGTGCCCCCCTATCAGGGTTTCACTGAGGTAAAAATATGACGTTCCTTTGGTCATTTACCAATTATAGAAATAAAACAAGATAAAAAAAAATCAGAAACAAAAAATCAAATCCCAGAACAGATGCCACGTCCGTAACAGCATATTCGAAATTTTGTGCATGATTAAAGCGTTTTCTTTATCCGATCACAAACAGGAGCGTCTGTCATCGACAGGAAGTACCAGAACTTTGACAGGAACTGGGTTTTGTGGTCAGATGTGACAATAGAAAAAAGGTGCTAAGACTAGTGCGGGTTCTGCGATGTGTTGTAAAGTAATTTTTAGAAATGTTGAAGTTTTCCTTTAAAGTTAAAGAGAAGCATCTAATGCCTTAAAAGGTCTCTTAGGAGTAGCGAGGCTACCACATCCCCTATAGAGGAGGAGAAAATGGCTGAAAGGTGAAGAAGGAGAAGAAAAAGACCACGTTGTAAGCGATGGATGACGGCGAGTTAATGAAACTCAACAGATTAGATTGTATAGAGATTTTCTTAAGGGTCTCAGTGTGTTAGTAGATCACATTGCGCTTAGAAATATCAGAAATATCTAGGGCTAGAAATGATAGGAGTCACTATTTTAAGATATATGTGCGTGTGTGTATTTATATATATATATATATATATATAAATAGATGTAGTGTATGTTTGTGATTAGTTTTAAATATGTAAAATTTGGCCTGTAATTTCAAAGTGAAAGCTTATAATAAACCCTATTAAAAAGTGCACTTATTATGTTACTGGACAACCAATCACAAGTCTTTGAAAGACTGTGTCATACCTAGTAATGGGATTAGCTCCGCCTCCTCTTTACGATAAGAATGTTTGTACTTTCCTTGCTCTATTACTCTTAAGATAAGATTCATATTTAAGCTAAATTAAGAGTGATTCTTAGGCGCTTTAAGGATACAAGCCGTGGAGTATATTTAAGGAGGCTCTGGGGCACAAGGTGGGGAACAACCTGGATGGGGTACGAACCCACAAATCACACACACACACACACACACAGAGATGCTGATCGCAGGTCTTTGGACTGGAGGAAGAAACCAGAGAACACAATGGAAACCCCAAACAAAGGGTTGAGGCAGGGATCAAACCCCCATCCACAGTGATTTGTGGCAAACGTTTTAACCACTAAGCCACCGTGTGCCTCCTTAAAAAAGCATCAGGAGATCTAAATTTGAGCAGTTTGTAAAACGTCACTTCCTGGTATTAAAATAGCTTTATTTACTTTGGAGAATGGAGGTGTGTATGTGTGTGTGTGTGTGTGTGTGTGTGTGTGTGTGTGTGTGTGTGTGTGTGTGTGTGTGTCTCCAGGTTGTATGCTACCGTGTGCCTGGAGTCTCCTGGGATTAGACTCCATGTTCCCCACGACTCAGTTGGATGAGCTAAATCTAAATAAAATTAGTTCAACGTCCACAAAATCAAGATTGTAGCACGAGGCTAACAGTGACTCCAACCCTCACGTGACACCTAATTTCATTCGATTTACTTTACTTTAGATTTACTGTAAACTCAATGTACCTAATGAATAGGAAATGCTTTCTCCTCACCTTTATCGAGGGTGCCAATAGTTTTGAGCTTCTAAATGACATTTCCAAGGCTTTACCGTAATCTGAAGGTCATCTGCGCTTCACTTAAACACCTATTTAAAGAGATGATTATGGCTATGAATTATTCATACTAGCCGATATGGAAGATAAATATAAAGGCGATATTTCACTGGCAACAAAAGCTTCGTAAACAAAAACACGAATCGATTGAAATCTTTTAAAAGCATGAGAAATGTCTCCTGGTACATTTACGCGTCAGTGTAAAAGTCGGGCGTCGTGAAGGATAAACGTGATGCTTTTATTTATTTATTTATTTATTTATTTATTTCTGAGGCACCGTTGACTTTAAATCTTTTGTAGCAGCTTTTTTATGTTATACTGAATAATCATTTCAGGTGTTTTTTTTTTTTTTATATTTATGTCATTCAAGTAATATTCGTCATCTAAGATTCAGGACTCTTTAGGTATTCTTGAACATAATTTATTTAAAAGAAATATATACAGTACAATAAAACTGAACATACAGTATGAAGAGAGATAGAACGGTGTAAACAAACATGAAGCTCTGTGAGTGAGTGAGTCTGAGTGTGAGTGTATGTTTCTCGGGAACGAGTCAGTGTAGAAATGTGATATCTGTCCAAATCGGATCTTAAAGCGTCCTTTCGTGACCTTGCCGGAGGTCAGTAATTCTGCTGGCATGGAAATGTACTCCTCCCTTTTTCCCAGGAGATGGACGAGGGATGAACCTCAGGACAATGGGCTGCTTCCTGTGCTGAAGCTACAAATGCTCAAGCTGTGTGTTTGTGTGTGTGTGTGTGTGTGTGTGTGTTTGTGTGTGTGTGTGTGTGTGTGTGTGTGAGTGTGTGTGTGTGAACATCTCTTTGTTCTTCTTGACGGAATAACGCAGCTACTCCACTAGACATGACCCTAAAGTTTTTACAGTCATACACAAATACGTGTACCGCAAATAAAGTATTTTATTACAGTACAAATTAGTTTTTCATCCAAATAAATTACAGACCAAACTAAATCTCTCTTCTAAATCGATCATTTTTAATCCGTCTTGAATCTCACCGCTTCGGAGACCATGTTAACCTTCTGCTGGTAATGAAATATTTTGGAATGTAATTGATCAGAGCGCCGAGTGTGTACCAGATGATGACGGATCTCGGTGCAACATGGTTCGAGGCTTAGCTAATATCTGGAACACGTTGCTGTAACATTACGAATATATACACAATAATACACGCTCAATCGGATCCAAATAAACCAATTACCTTGAAATAATGCTGCATTTCTCTTTAAGTCTCTTTTGTGTGTTCAAGCTACTTTATAACTTCATAACTCCATGACTACCATGACATAATGTTTGTCTTTGGTTAACAAGCTAGCTAGCATGGTGTCCTGAGCGATATATATCATTACTCGATATTATATCTCCTAGTTTTAGATTTTTACTTGAACCCAACGCCCCCCCCCCATTTCTTAAACATGTGTACGTTCAACTAATCAAAAAAAGACACGCAAACTGTCATTAAATCGGTTAATAAAAGTATTTAGTTAGCTAACATTACAGTACCAATTACAGCTAATGTTAACCACAGGATGTAAACAAACATCCGCTACACATTTCTTCGTCGCTAAAGAAGAACAAAAAGTCAAAAGACAAAAAAAATGCAACTTGTTATGTTACAGAGAAAGTACAACAAAATCCTCCATCCAGATAATGTAGCGACTTCTGTCCGATAAAAAACACTGACACCGGAGACTCCTAATCTAAAAATGCTACATAAGCTAAATCACAGATTATCCTGCGATCTGCTTGTAGCTGGAAGGACACCGAGTGCTGATGTTATAGAAAATTCATCTACATCTTTTAACTTCACATCCGAAGTCATAATTTCATCTACATAATTTCCATTTCCTGTTTTCCTGATAAATGCGATTTACCGAATTTATTCATAGCTACGGTGTTGTGTTTCGTAAAAACGAGCATAATTAAAGCTACAGACTTGAACACGGTCTTTCGATCCTTGACGATACTTTTTAAAATAACAAAACCAAATGTTTCCCAAAAGGAAGTAAAATGATAATAATTCAGAATTATCCATGAGTGGAGCCGGTCTGTTGTTGTGTAATTCCGGCCCCGACGTGACATCTAGGAATGACGAGCCGCCTTTATTCCACACGCGCCGCCTGCATTTTGTATTTTTAATGAGTCTCTTATTCCCCATGGACGTTTTTCAGTGATAACTTAATAACCAGCCGTGATCTAGTGACCCTAAAAGGGGCCCTCTGAATAAAAACGAGAGGGGAATGAGGTACATCGTCTCCTTTGTGTCTGTCTGTTTATCAGTCTCTTTATTAGGACGTCCTTCACTATGACAACCTAAACATTTTGAGCCTCATTTGCTTTCGACTTGCCACAACGCTCATGAGTCAGTCCGAAGCTGGTCATCATCACACACAGCACTCTTTTCCTCTCTCCTTTGTTTTCTCAGCACTCCAGTCGCTACATTTCTTTATATATTGTTTTCATTCCTTTTCACATTTATTTATATAACTTTAGCTATTAATGTCGTTTGTTTTCATTGTCTTTACTTCTTTCTTTCATTTTTTTTATGTATACATTTGTTTGCTTGTTTGTTACTATTTTTTGTTTGTTTCTAATTTTTTGTTTGTTTTTCTTACTTTTTTTCTGTCTTTCGTTCATTTATCTGTCCAAATCGGATCTTAAAGCGTCCTTTCGTGACCTTGCCGGAGGTCAGTAATTCTGCTGGCATGGAAATGTACTCCTCCCTTTTCCCCAGGAGATGGACGAGGGATGAACCTCAGGACAATGGGCTGCTTCCTGTGCTGAAGCTACAAATGCTCAAGCTGTGTGTTTGTGTGTGTTTGTGTGTGTGTGTGTGTGTGTGTGTGTGAGTGTGTGTGTGAACATCTCTTTGTTCTTCTTGACGGAATAACGCAGCTACTCCACTAGACATGACCCTAAAGTTTTTACAGTCATACACAAATACGTGTACCGCAAATAAAGTATTTTATTACAGTACAAATTAGTTTTTCATCCAAATAAATTACAGACCAAACTAAATCTCTCTTCTAAATCGATCATTTTTAATCCGTCTTGAATCTCACCGCTTCGGAGACCATGTTAACCTTCTGCTGGTAATGAAATATTTTGGAATGTAATTGATCAGAGCGCCGAGTGTGTACCAGATGATGACGGATCTCGGTGCAACATGGTTCGAGGCTTAGCTAATATCTGGAACACGTTGCTGTAACATTACGAATATATACACAATAATACACGCTCAATCGGATCCAAATAAACCAATTACCTTGAAATAATGCTGCATTTCTCTTTAAGTCTCTTTTGTGTGTTCAAGCTACTTTATAACTTCATAACTCCATGACTACCATGACATAATGTTTGTTTGTTTGTTTAATTTGTTGATTTTTTTCTTTCTGTCTTTTATTTATTTATTTATTTATTTATTTATTTATTTATTTATTTGCTAATTTGTTTGTTTCATCTTTCTTTATTTCTTTCTTTCTTTCTTTCTTTCTTTCTTTCTTTCTTTCTTTCTTTCTTTTATTTATTTGTTTGTTTGTTTATTTATTTGTTTATTTATTTAACCTTTCTTTCTGTTTTTCTTTCTTTCTTTCTTTCTTTCTTTCTTTCTTTCTTTCTTTCTTTCTTTCTTTCTTTCTTTCTTTCTTTCAGTCTGTCTGTATATTATGGTGTCCTTGGTCTGGATCCCTCATCTATCAGTCCCTTCATCACCATTACTTCAGCAAATACTGCAGTTTCTCTCTCTCTCTCTCTCTCTCTCTCTCTCTCAAATGACTTCCTTTTCTTTCTGCTGAAATTATAACTCAGCCCAATATGGCATTATTCATGACATCATTTAATGCTTAAAACTTAAGAATTAAAACAATCTACGTTGTGCTTTTACACTAAAACAGTCATCGCTGGTGCGTAGCTGCTGACTAACAGACACAATGTCGGATCTCTCGGTGCATTTGTGGCTGTCGAGGAAAGAAATCACCATGACACTGCATAATAAAATGCGACAGAATTAAAATGCTGGCTTTAATTTATACACCAAGCGGGTCAGTATGCCTAATACAATGGCAATAGTGTTTATTATTCCAGATGTGAAAGAATTTAAATAAAAGCCACAGCCAAGAATGAAATACACCGCATAAGGTCTTGATGATTAAATATAGTCACGCTCGGTTTGTGATGTTTTTCTTTTCTGCAAGACGACCAAGGTGCAAGAAGCAGTTTAGCATTTCGCTCGATCTCTTGTGATAAAAACACTGAGCGTATTCTGCTCTGTGTATATGTGTGTGTGTGTGTGTGTGTGTGTGTGTGTGTGTGTGTGTGTGTGTGTGTGTGTGTGTGTGTGTGTGTGGAGTCAAATCTGTAGTCTCGGGGCTTGTTCTGTTTAAGAGCTGAGAGTGAACATTTCCTGGAACAAGTGCAGAATGAAAACATGCCAAAACAACGCTGTCAGCTGTGTGTGTATGAATTATCACTCAGTGCTTCAACAGAGACGGGCTCTCAAACATAACAGACAGATGGAATTTATTGTCTCCCACACACACTCATACACACGTACAGTACAGTACACGCTCGTACACATTCGTACACACACATACACACTTGTAAATACACTTATAGACACTTAAACACGCATACACACGCATACACAGGCATACACACATGTATACATGAATATGCATACATATACACACACGCATACATACAATAAATACACACTCGTACACTTGTATTTACCTGCATACACGCTTGTACACTCTTGTATAAAAACACATAGACATTTAAACACTCGTACACACAGACACTCATATTCACTGATACAGACGCACATACACATGCAAACATTTCTTCACATCCGTACACACTCTTACATACTAGTGCACCCTTGTACACACTCATACACACGTGTACAGATTTTTACATGCTCGTGTATCTTTGTACACATGTTGCACCATGCTTGCATACACGTCCACACCCATACACACTCATAAACACTCTTACATACTCGTAGACACTTTTACACACTCATACACTAACTGCAGAACTCGCTGTTGTCAGAATGGTCTTAATGGGCGTGGCTTAACATTCTAATGAGCCCGCTTGATTGACCGCCATCTGTCTGAGACTCCTAACATGCTTCATCGCTCAAGCAGAATTAAACACAAGCATGCAGACAAACCATGCTATTATAGAGTTCCACATTACGCTACACTCATTAGCATACATTAGGATTAAGCGTGACTGCCAAAGGTTCTCTAATGAAAATGTTAAATATCAAACAAACAGAGAAGAGAAGAGAAGAGAAGAGAAGAGAAGAGAAGAGAAGAGAAGAGAAGAGAAGAAACCTCACTCGGGAATGCAGGAGAACACACAAGGTGCTTATTGCAACGCTAATTCATTTGGTATAAAGGTTACCAAATGCTAGACCTGTTTTTTTCAACCTCTATGGATCAGCTTTCTGTCCAGATTCTTTCTAATAGTGGAATCATAACAATAACCATATCTGAGGTGACCTGCACAACCTGTGTCTGAACTCAGAGCCTGCCTCCAAGTAGACATATCGCAGGGTGAACCACACTTTTAGACTTTTAGCCGAATATTAACTATTTAAACTTGACTTTACTGATAACACCACTCACTCACTCACTCACTCACTCACTCACTCACTCACTCACTCACTCACTCACTCACTCACTCACTCACTCACTCATTTTCTTATCCGAACTTCTCAGGTCACGGGGAGCCTGTGCCTATCTCAGGCGTCATCGGGGATCGAGGCAGAATACACCCTGGACGGAGTGCCAACCCATCGCAGGGCACACACACACACTCTATTTCACTCACACACTCACACACTACGGACAATTTTCCAGAGATGCAAATCAACCTACCATGCATGTCTTTGGACACTGGAGTACCCAGAGGAAACCCCCGAGGCACGGGGAGAACATGCAAACTCCACACACACGGCGGAGGCGGGAATCGAACCCCCGACCCTGGAGGTGTGAGGCGAACGTGCTAAACAATGAGAAGATTCTCCAGACCTAGATGAGAATGAGCAAACTTTTTTTATTGCAGCCAATCAGCCAACAATTCCATTGAGCTCAAGAAAAAAATTCTAAATCAAAAGCAATCAGATGAAAAACACAAGTGAGCATCCCCCTGCAACCCAAACAGTTCGAACACAAAAAAAGCAAGCAAGCAAGCCCTCTTCTCAGGAAATCTCCTGTACTGTACCCTTATTTCCCAGAAAAACAAAGTCTGCCCTTTTAATTTCCTGTTGTTTCCGACCTACTTCTGCATTGTTATTAAAAAAAACATGCTTCGTTGTTAAAAATGTGCTCCAGTGATCCTTCTTGTCACTCCTTATTCTTGAGTTATTTGTCACTCAATCTTCCATAACACAGACGTCTAGTGGATTAATCCTCTTTTTACAGCTACAATGAGTAAGTTTCCTCATTTCATTTCTCGCTATTCTATACTGTATATGATTTCTACTGATCATATACTTGATTGATTATATGTTATCTTTATGAGTGTGAATTATGATAAAAGTTCTTGATTATATTGATTATGTTGTATTGCTGTTTTTGCTAAGCCCTTGCTGTATAATGTTGCTTTGTATATAAGTGGAGTTCTACGTATGTTGACTCCTTAAGCTTACTAAACCTATGAACTTTGTTATGATCTCAGTATGTCACTTTCCACACTGGGCTTGCACACACATGCATATTTTAAGCCTTAGTTTCTCTATTTCTACTAAAGGTCATGTTCCCCTTTTCCCTTAGACCCTCGATCTCAGAATCAGTAGGTCCGTCCGGCTGGTCGCCCGATTCAGCTACTACTTCCTACATGAGGCCTGTTTCAGCTGAACTTTTGATTTTAACTTCCTCACACATTATTGATCAGAGAGCTCAGACTGACGAGGCCTGATAGCACTGAGCACTGGTTACTTTTACTAAGTTTATGATTACAATAAACTTCTTTTCTTGTTTACACTTTGACTCAGGTGTGGGCATTTATATGTTAGTCATATATCACCTTAAAACTATTACAACATCTGGGGCCTACAACCTCGCCTACATATGTCTTATGACACCAATTGTAATATTCTCTCACTCACTCACTCACTCATTTTCTACCGCTTATCCGAACTTCTCAGGGTCACGGGGAGCCTGTGCCTATCTCAGGCGTCATCGGGCATCGAGGCAGGATACACCCTGGACGGAGTGCCAACCCATCACAGGGCACACACACACTCTCATACTACGGACAATTTTCCAGAGATGCCAATCAACCTACCATGCATGTCTTTGGACCGGGGGAGGAAACCGGAGTACCTGGAGGAACCCCCGAGGCACGGGGAGAACATGCAAACTCCACACACAGGAGGCGGAGGCGGGAATCGAACCCTTACCCTGGAGGTGTGAGGCGAACGTGCTAACCAATAAGCCACCGTGCCCCCCTGTAATATTCTGTAAGGCTTAATACTTTACTTTGGCTATAGTATTGTAAGGCATAATACTTTCATTATTTTTACTAAGACACCTGCAGGTCGTTAGATGTGTCGTCAGGGTACTCTTGGAGGAATTTGTTCAGGATGGACACTTCTGAGAAGATTCACTACTGCGATAATAGATCGCTGTGATTCGCTGGTGTCCCCGAGTTCTAGACATGGCTTTTCTACCTGTCCTGAAGCATCCAGAGATCCAGTTCTGTGTGAAGAAGCCAACCCTGTGAGGATCCTGACAGACCAAGAGACGTACCAACTCTAGTTGGATTCCATTTCATAAAGATCCAGGAATTCAAAGAGGACAAGCCAACTCCATGTTGTGTTCGAGGACAACAACCTCCTATTCAATGACTGTAGTAAGGACATAATTCATAATAAAAAAAACTTTCCGCTGTTTATAACAGTTTATAATCACACCCTCCAGTGTCACCCAAATGAGGATGAGGTTCACTTTTGAGTCTCAAGGTTTCTTCCTCTTCCATCTAAGGAGGTTTTTCCTCACGACAGTCGCCTCAGTCACCTCAAACACATTTAAATATGAGTCTGATATTATAATAATAATATTTGTATAATAAACTTTCTGTACTATATTTCTTACGTTCTATAAAGCTTCTTTTCAGACAATGTTTATTGTTAAATGTGATATACATATAAAATTGATTCGAATTGAATTAATCCTTTCTAAACGGACATATTTGACATCTCGTCCTGACATTTTTTGATGGCTGGCACAGTATGCTACTTGTTAGCATGTGGCCTACTTTCTTTAAGCGATGTTTGATGATATCAAGCCTGGGTGTGTCTAATCTAATTGAGTGCAATTATCAATCCATCTTGGTTAATTAGTTGATTGTATAACTAAGGGGGCAATTCCTTTGCCAGCTGGTGTTGTATAATTTAATAAATGAAACTCTCAGTTAAAAACTGTATATATTGTGTTTGCTCCAGTCGTTATTGTGTTTGAATTTTTGAAACAATTCAAATTCACAGATTGAGTCATATACAAAAAAATAACAACTTTTTCTCAGCACTGCGAAGTAATACCGTAATTAGTACAAATAACTACGTATTAAATATGGATGAAAATTATAATCATAACCTATAAATCAGGCCCTATAAATGTTGGAACTAACCTTGGTAGAAAAAGCCAAAAAAGGATAAAAGGGAGATTAAGAAAAGAAAAAAAAAGACTCTGTGTGTGATTTCGATATGTTTTGTCAAGAAATAGAAACATAAAAAAGGGAAACACGATTTAATTAACTGATATACAAAGAACTCGGTGAAGTGTGCAGGCTTTAATTGATACTGTTTGATGTGTGCAGATGTTATCGGGATTTAATCGAGTCAATGGAAATGACAGAATAAATATTATGCCGTGTGTGTGTGTGTGTGTTGTGTGTGTGTGTGTGTGTGTGTGTGTGTGTGTGTGTGTACGTGAGAGTCTGAGTGTGTGCATGTGTAAGATGCCGCTCCCTCCATTCCGGTCACCATAACAACCGTCTGACTCCTGCTGCACACAGCAGTTTTTCTTTTCCCCAAACCCACCCCCATCATCCCATCCCCCGCTCGGTCCACACCTCTGTCTCGAATCGCATTCGCACTCGTTCTCTTATCGTCTGTCTATCACTTTGTCCAGAGGTAAGGTTAGGATGCCTGGTGGACTTAGTGTAAGGAAGGGGCGGAGTTAGAGCTCATAAATTTAATTATAAGTCCAGTCATTCCAAATCCAAATTTCTAGAAATTTCACTCACTTCATAGTTATTTCAAATCAATAGTGACATGAGGTCGACCTTTTCAAACTGAACTAAAGTAATCAATTCACTCCAATATAATCTGGAGTAATATACATTGCAGACATAACATACAGAAACTGCACATTATTCCAAATATAGTCCATACTGTTACTGTCATCTATCTTTTTTTTTTGTTTGATCCTATATATTTTCCTCCAATAAATTCTGGTTTATATCAATTTTATTTTCTATTCTCAATACCTCAATTCAACATATACCTCGTTTCAAGATATACCTCATTTCGACGTATACGTCGGCTCGAGATTTACCTCATTTAAACGTTCATCTGATCTCAACATACACCTTATCTTAAGATATACCTCGTTTCAAGATGTACCTCATTAAATCATACATCTAATCTCACCATATATATATACGTTGTCTCACGATGTACCTCATTTCAACATATACCTCGGCTCAATATATACCTCGCTTCAACTTACATCCAAACTCAACATATGCCTCATTTCAAGATATACCTCATTTCAACATACATCTAATCTCAACATATTCCTCATTTTTAACCTATTCCTCATTTTAACATGCATCTAATTTCAACATATACCTCATGTCAATAATCTATCTCATTTTAATATATACCTCAGCTCAAGATGTTCCTAATTTCAACATAAATCTCATCTCAGGATAGACCTGAGTAAAAGGTACATACATCTATTTTCATTTTATACCTTATCTTAACAATAACCACAATTCAACATGCGTCTAATTCCAAAGGATGGCTCATTATTTAGATATACATTCGTTTAACATACAATGAATTTCAACAGATTGTACATTAAAAAAAAAAACTCATTTAAAAACACAAGTAATTTCAAACTATACCTCATTTCGGTGTATACCTCTTTCATACAGTGTCAAACTCATCTTCCTGTCTACCTCACACAGGCATTTAAATATCATTCCAACACAGAGATACACCTACATACACACAATATATACACAGTTATGATATTGTTCTGTGTAAATTTTCATTTTCATTTTAACACACACTTGTATATACTGTACACAATTTTGTTGCTTAGACTTACAATGATGCATTTTGAAGAAAATTGATCAATCGGCTTTAGTTTAGAAATGAATGAAACGTTTATTTAAGAATGATTCATAGTCTGAATCACCATTTTGTTCTGACTTTCTTACTCACTATGGATCAGCGAACAGATGTAGGAGTTTAATTTAACTGAAAAGGGAGTGAGATGGAGGATCGCTTCTCGAAAAATTCAGTACTGTGGTAAAGTCTGTGGTTTCATGGGTCATTCTTCCATTTGTATAGCACAGTGTTTATGTCAGATCCCTCAAAAGCTTAAGTGTGAACATTTCCTGGAACAGGGAGGAATGTAAACATGGAATAAAACCCCTTTCAGCTCTGCTTCTATTAAAGATCTCTCCGTGCATTCTCTCTCTCTCTCTCTCTCTCTCTCTCTCTCTCTCTCTCTCTCTCTCTCTCTCTCTCTCCCTCATACTCTCTCTCTCTTTCTCTTTCTCTATCACACCCACCCACCCACACACAGACACACACACACACACACACACACACACACACACACACACACACACACACACACACACACACACACACACACACACACACACACACACTCATACACCCTTCTAGTGCTACTACTGTACTGTAAAATAATGGGGCTACCAGTTAGTATGCACACCCGTTAACTGTTTTTTTTTATCAGATTATTTTTTTATTACATCCATAAATCAAATACTAATATAATGATATTATAATCCAAATGATGCACATTATTATTCACTATGTCCGGTAAAGTGTGCTCTGATTGGCTGAAATCAATAAAGAGAACAATACATAGAGGACTAAACTGCCTGGGTAAAAATTACATATTTTTACGATACCAAACTCCACTGCTTATTAAACACAATGCAAAGGTCGGATCATGCTCAACATCATCTGAGCATGAACCCATCATATACATCAGTAATTCTCAACAAACTGTATACCTTATTTTACTACATACCTTATTACAACAAACTGTATACCACATCTCAGCATACGACTGTATATCTTTCACTTTATACCTCATTTTACCATATACCTCATTACAATATATAACACATCTCAACATAATGAATACATCATTTCAGCATATACCACATTACAACATATAACACGTCTCAACCAACTGTATACCTCATTTCAGCATATACCTCATTACAACATATAACTCATCTCAACCATCTGTATTCCTCATTTCACCATATACCTCATTATAATATATAAGACATCTCAACCACCTTTATACCTCATTTCACCATATACCTCATTACAACATATAACACGTCACAACCATCTGTATACCTCATTTCAGCATATGCAGTACCTCATTACAACATATAACACGTCACAACCATCTGTATACCTCATTTCAGCATATACCTCATTACAACATATAACACATCACAACCATCTATTTACCTCATTTCACCATATACCTCATTACAACATATAACATCTCAACCAACTGTATACCTCATTTCAGCATATACAGTACCTCATTACAACATATAACACACCACAACCAACTGTATACCTCATTTTATCATATACCTCATTACAACATATAACATCTCAACCAACTGTATACCTCATTTCAGCATATACAGTACCTCATTACAACATACAACACATCACAACCAACTGTATACCTCATTTTATCATATACCTCATTACAACATATAACATCTCAACCAACTGTATACCTCATTTCAGCATATACAGTACCTCATTACAACATACAACACATCACAACCAACTGTATACCTCATTTTATCATATACTTCATTACAACATATAACACATCTCAACCAACTGTATACCTCATTTTATCATATACTTCATTACAACATATACCTCATCTCAAAATACTATATACCTTATTATACCTTATACCTCATTAACCACGCCTCATTTTTATTATATGCTTATCCCATAAATCTCTCAACTTGTACCAAATTCCAATGTATATCATATATATATACCAACATATAAATGCTTCAGTTTAACATATACCTGCCTTTAGCATTTCTTCAGCTAAGCATGTTTTCAAGACCACCTCTCAACATCATTTCAACAAATATGTCCTGTTTAACATACCTCATTTCAACATTATCTCAATGTATAAGCATAATTTCTCAATATGTACCTCATTTTAACATATACTAGCATATTTCCTAGCATGCATCACATCTACCTGGTTATCACAGAAGCCTATACTCCCTGCATACTCCATTTTAGTGTGCAAATTTAACAGACTGTTCCAAGACAGCTTGTTTGATGCTCTAATTTCAGTCTTCATTTAATGGCTTGAAATCTGATTTCAATCTTCATTTAATGGCTTGTGAAAGAACACAGCGATTACACAGCTAATTCTCATTTATTAACTTAATGACATCGCGGCATGAGCGCACGCCATGTTCAGCAGCTTTAGATATAAGAATAAATAGTTAGTGTTCTGTTTTTTTGTCTTTAAATCCAAATCTAATGAGGCAGTGTGCAGTGACCTTGGTTAACCCCCCTGAAGCTGCTTTCCTGTAATGGTATGTCTCAAAATGTTTTTATCGGCTTATATCACTTATGACTTTACCAAGGATTAATTTTTAATTAAGGAAAAACTGTTTAGCCGTTCGCAGTTACATTTAATGTTGTAGAAACGTTAAACAGTTACTTTCTCACTTGCCTTTTTTCCATCTATTTGACTTTAATAAGAGAAAAATGGCACTTGTCACTTTACAAAGAAACAGTGAAATCTTTGACTGGACACTGTGAAGTCCTGACACTGGAGACTCCTTCCACAAACGTTAAATAAACGTCTCCTTACAGAAAACACATACCTCATCTCAACATACTGTATACCTCATTTCACTATATACCTCATTACAACATATACCTCATTACAACATATACCTCATCTCAACCCACTGTATTACTCATTTCATCGTATACATCATTACAACATATACCTCATCATATACCTC
>NC_062540.1:19343753-19348753 GCF_022655615.1 Tachysurus fulvidraco
AGTGTGATACAGTGTGAAACACACACACACAGTGTGATACAGTGTTAAACACACACACGGTGTGATACAGTGTGAAACACACACACACGGTGTGATACAGTGTGAAACACACACACACAGTGTGATACAGTGTTAAACACACACACGGTGTGATACAGTGTGAAACACACACACACGGTGTGATACAGTGTGAAACACACACACACGGTGTGATACAGTGTGAAACACACACACACACATGGTGTGATACAGTGTTAAACACACACACACAGTGTGATACAGTGTGAAACACACAAACACAGTGTGATACAGTGTGAAACACACACACGGTGTGATACAGTGTGAAACACACACACACACGGTGTGATACAGTGTGAAACACACACACACAGGGTGATACAGTGTGAAACACACACACAGTGTGATACAGTGTGAAACACACACACAGTGTGATACAGTGTGAAACACACACACACACACATGGTGTGATACAGTGTGAAACACACACACACACGGTGTGATACAGTGTGAAACACACACACACACACACGGTGTGATACAGTGTGAAACACACACACACACGGTGTGATACAGTGTGAAACACACACACAGTGTGATACAGTGTGAAAGACACACACAGTGTGATACAGTGTGAAACACACACACACACACACACACGGTGTGATAAAGTGTGAAACACACACACACACACACACGGTGTGATACAGTGTGAAACACACACACACACACGGTGTGATACAGTGTGAAACACACACACACACACGGTGTGATACAGTGTGAAACACACACACACACACGGTGTGATACAGTGTGAAACACACACACACACACACACACACGGTGTGATACAGTGTGAAACACACACACACACGGTGTGATACAGTGTGAAACACACACACACACACACACACGGTGTGATACAGTGTGAAACACACACACACACACGGTGTGATACAGTGTGAAACACACACACACACACACACGGTGTGATACAGTGTGAAACACACACACACACACACGGTGTGATACAGTGTGAAACACACACACACACACACACGGTGTGATACAGTGTGAAACACACACACACACACACACACACACACGGTGTGATACAGTGTGAAACACACACACACACACGGTGTGATACAGTGTGAAACACACACACACACGGTGTGATACAGTGTGAAACACACACACACGGTGTGATACAGTGTGAAACACACACACACACACACACGGTGTGATACAGTGTGAAACACACACACACACACACACGGTGTGATACAGTGTGAAACACACACACACACATGGTGTGATACAGTGTGAAACACACACACACACACACACACGGTGTGATACAGTGTGAAACACACACACACACACGGTGTGATACAGTGTGAAACACACACACACACGGTGTGATACAGTGTGAAACACACACACACACACACACACGGTGTGATACAGTGTGAAACACACACACACACACGGTGTGATACAGTGTGAAACACACACACACACACACACGGTGTGATACAGTGTGAAACACACACACACACACACACGGTGTGATACAGTGTGAAACACACACACACACACACACGGTGTGATACAGTGTGAAACACACACACACACACACACGGTGTGATACAGTGTGAAACACACACACACACACACGGTGTGATACAGTGTGAAAAACACACACACACACACACGGTGTGATATAGTGTGAAACACACACACACACACGGTGTGATACAGTGTGAAACACACACACACACACACACGGTGTGATACAGTGTGAAACACACACACACACACACACGGTGTGATACAGTGTGAAACACACACACACACACGGTGTGATACAGTGTGAAACACACACACACACACACACGGTGTGATACAGTGTGAAACACACACACACACACACACACACACGGTGTGATACAGTGTGAAACACACACACACACACACGGTGTGATACAGTGTGAAACACACACACACGGTGTGATACAGTGTGAAACACACACACACACACACACACGGTGTGATACAGTGTGAAACACACACACACACACACACACACGGTGTGATACAGTGTGAAACACACACACACACACACACACACACGGTGTGATACAGTGTGAAACACACACACACACACACACACACACACACACACACGGTGTGATACAGTGTGAAACACACACACACACACACACACACACACACACGGTGTGATACAGTGTGAAACACACACACACACACACACACACACACACACACACGGTGTGATACAGTGTGAAACACACACACACAGTGTGATACAGTGTGAAACACACACACACAGTGTGATACAGTGTGAAACACACACACACAGTGTGATACAGTGTGAAACACACACACACAGTGTGATACAGTGTGAAACACACACACGGTGTGATACAGTGTGAAACACACACACACGGTGTGATACAGTGTGAAACACACACACACAGTGTGATACAGTGTGAAACACACACACAGTGTGATACAGTGTGAAACACACACACACACACAGTGTGATACAGTGTGAAACACACACACACACACAGTGTGATACAGTGTGAAACACACACACACAGTGTGATACAGTGTTAAACACACACACGGTGTGATACAGTGTGAAACACACACACACGGTGTGATACAGTGTGAAACACACACACACAGTGTGATACAGTGTTAAACACACACACGGTGTGATACAGTGTGAAACACACACACACGGTGTGATACAGTGTGAAACACACACACACGGTGTGATACAGTGTGAAACACACACACACACATGGTGTGATACAGTGTTAAACACACACACACAGTGTGATACAGTGTGAAACACACACACACAGTGTGATACAGTGTGAAACACACACACGGTGTGATACAGTGTGAAACACACACACACACGGTGTGATACAGTGTGAAACACACACACACAGTGTGATACAGTGTTAAACACACACACGGTGTGATACAGTGTGAAACACACACACACAGTGTGATACAGTGTGAAACACACACACACAGGGTGATACAGTGTGAAACACACACACACAGGGTGATACAGTGTGAAACACACACACAGTGTGATACAGTGTGAAACACACACACAGTGTGATACAGTGTGAAACACACACACACACACACGGTGTGATACAGTGTGAAACACACACACACACGGTGTGATACAGTGTGAAACACACACACACACACACGGTGTGATACAGTGTGAAACACACACACACACGGTGTGATACAGTGTGAAACACACACACAGTGTGATACAGTGTGAAAGACACACACAGTGTGATACAGTGTGAAACACACACACACACACACACACGGTGTGATAAAGTGTGAAACACACACACACGGTGTGATACAGTGTGAAACACACACACACACACACACACGGTGTGATACAGTGTGAAACACACACACACACACGGTGTGATACAGTGTGAAACACACACACACACACGGTGTGATACAGTGTGAAACACACACACACACACGGTGTGATACAGTGTGAAACACACACACACACACACACACACGGTGTGATACAGTGTGAAACACACACACACACGGTGTGATACAGTGTGAAACACACACACACACACACACACACGGTGTGATACAGTGTGAAACACACACACACACACGGTGTGATACAGTGTGAAACACACACACACACACACGGTGTGATACAGTGTGAAACACACACACACACACACGGTGTGATACAGTGTGAAACACACACACACACACACACACGGTGTGATACAGTGTGAAACACACACACACACACACACACACACACACGGTGTGATACAGTGTGAAACACACACACACACACGGTGTGATACAGTGTGAAACACACACACACACGGTGTGATACAGTGTGAAACACACACACACACACGGTGTGATACAGTGTGAAACACACACACACGGTGTGATACAGTGTGAAACACACACACACACACACACGGTGTGATACAGTGTGAAACACACACACACACACACACGGTGTGATACAGTGTGAAACACACACACACACATGGTGTGATACAGTGTGAAACACACACACACACACACGGTGTGATACGGTGTGAAACACACACACACACACGGTGTGATACAGTGTGAAACACACACACACACGGTGTGATACAGTGTGAAACACACACACACACACACACACGGTGTGATACAGTGTGAAACACACACACACACACGGTGTGATACAGTGTGAAACACACACACACACACACGGTGTGATACAGTGTGAAACACACACACACACACACACGGTGTGATACAGTGTGAAACACACACACACACACACACACGGTGTGATACAGTGTGAAACACACACACACACACACGGTGTGATACAGTGTGAAAAACACACACACACACACACGGTGTGATATAGTGTGAAACACACACACACACACACACACACACGGTGTGATACAGTGTGAAACACACACACACACACACACGGTGTGATACAGTGTGAAACACACACACACACACACACGGTGTGATACAGTGTGAAACACACACACACACACACACGGTGTGATACAGTGTGAAACACACACACACACACACACGGTGTGATACAGTGTGAAACACACACACACACACACACACACACACGGTGTGATACAGTGTGAAACACACACACACACACACGGTGTGATACAGTGTGAAACACACACACACGGTGTGATACAGTGTGAAACACACACACACACACACACACGGTGTGATACAGTGTGAAACACACACACACACACACACACACGGTGTGATACAGTGTGAAACACACACACACACACACACACACACACGGTGTGATACAGTGTGAAACACACACACACACACACACACACACACACACACACGGTGTGATACAG
>NC_062540.1:19353753-19360167 GCF_022655615.1 Tachysurus fulvidraco
AGTGATGTAACTCTTGGCATGTTATGTCAAAATCCTACAGAATACAGCAGGCCAGGGTTTTTATTTCTTCCTCTAAGACCCCTAGACTGTGTTTGTATAATATAAGTAGATCCTATGACATGGAGAGATTTTGTGGAAGTGACAGATCTCAAAAAACACGATCTTGTAGACAAGTAGAAGACGATTAAGGACACGTGAAATTTCCAGACAACTGCAAAGCTCTTGTCCATCAAAGTAATGCTTGTTTTTGATCAAATAACCCTTAACGTTACCACAGGTTGGGTTCAAAAAGGGCTTCTAGAAGGTCACGAGTCTTTCTAAGGTTCATTCAAATTAAAGTTCACACTAGGAGACAGTTTTTGTAAATGTTTTGCTTTTTAATTTCAATTCCTGGCTTCAAAATGGCGTTTGAGGGAGGACAAGAGGCATAGGCATATTGATGGGCCCCTATTGAAGGGTCTCCCTGAGGGTCCATGAAGATGTCAAATCTTTAACAGAACTCCCCAAAATCTCCAATGCATAATGTACGTTGCTATACCAGGTACTTCTTCTAAACGATGCCCCCTCTCTCTTTGGAACTTGTTAGATGCAAGTCTGATATTTAATTGTTGAAATTTTCAAAATGAACAGAATTTACTTGCTTGGAATCCAGAAAAGAGAAAAAATAGGAAGCCGAACAAATTTTTAGTGCACGCTGGAAAATCTCGCCGTTGATGTTCAGGGAAGGTTTTCCACTAGATGTTGAAGCATCACTGTGGGGATTTGTGATCATTCATCCCAAAGCATTAGTGAGATCAGACTTTGATGTTGTACAGTATGAATGAAGAGGTCACGGGTTCAGTCAGTATTCCAGTTCATCCCAAAGTGGGGTTGAGTCAGAGTCAGGGCTCAATGCAGAACACTCGAGTTCTTCTACTCCAACTTTTGTAGCTTATGTGATATTATAAATAAAAACACTTCCAAACCGTTATTCAATAATCGACATGTTCTTTCTAAAGCATCTGGATGACATAATGGCAATAGATAAGGGTGAAAAATGTCAAGTGAGCGCCTTGCAGATTGAAAAGAATCAAGGGTGGTCCCTTCTTATATACAAAATCAACACCTATATGGCACAATGTTAATATACGGACTGGTAACAAGCCATTTGTATTCAAAGCCTGGTCTGATTCTGGTATTTATACTCTAAGTGACATTTTTAATGACAAAGGCCTCAAGTCGTTCCAAGATTTAAGCACAGAGTTTTTTTTATATTTAAGATTAAGATCAGCCCTTAAAGCATACGGTGTCCCTGGTCCTCCGAGTTACAGACACATCCCCTTTGGGATTGGCAGGACCTTATGATCCCTACCAGTGGCTTTAAGCACTATTCGGACGGGATTAGTTTTACGTGGGGACGTGGAGTAATGCAATTTTACCTCAGGACGTCTGTAATATTAATTGGCCAATTCACACAGGACAAGACATCTCAGTAAAACTAGCAGAAGTGGGAGGGGTAACTCGCTTTACGCACCACAGTAACTTCCTTGTCATCATGTGCGTATGAGGTTCCTGTTGTCACGTGCGCAAACAGACAACTTGGCGCCTCCATGCTTGAAAAACGCGCAAAAACTACTTTTAAACAGGAAATGAGGGAATTTTACCGTACATATTTACAGCGGGTCGATTCGGACGGGATTAGTATTACCTGAGGTTATTTTTCTGGACCTTTTTATAGAAGGTAAAAGTCGCCGTAATCTTATTTATTTCAAAGTTTTTTTATTGTTTTAAATGCACATAACACAAACAAACCAACATTCTCTTATGTTATACAAGGCATCCCGATCCACAAACCTCATACTTTACAAACATTATCTCACATAACCCCTTTCACCACAGATTTGCATCCAAAATTCGTACGAGCACTGAGAATGCACACAAAACACAAAAACAAAACAAACAACAACAACAATAATAATAATAATAATAATAATAATAATAATAATAATAATAATAATAATAATAATAATAAATAAAATAATAATAATAATACAAATAAAAGTAAAATAAATAAATAAAGGGGAGATGAGAACCTATTTTATTTATTTTTTTTAATCTAAAGAATTAGCATCAAATGCATTTTCATAATAATCCAAGAAAGGTTGCCATAGATTCTGGAACTTTCTGCTGAGTTTGGACTGTAGTTCTTAAACTTCAAGCTGGAGGAAGGACATAATTTCGCGACACCCAACGTGAGTGTTTTGGAGGTGAGGGAGATTTCCAATTTGTAAGAATTAATCGACGGGCTAACAGTGTAGAAAATGCTATTAATTGAGATTGGCCTCTTGAGACCCCAACTTTAGTGTGTACCACCCCAAATATTGCAATGATAGGATCTGGAGGCGATATTCTTTTTACAAATGTAGGTGAATGTATTAAATATCTCAGACCAGAATATGCCTATGCTTGGGCATGACCAGAACATGTGAGCCAAAGAAGCAGGGGCTTGGTGACAACGCGTACAGTTGGGATCCACATTAGGATATATTTTGGCCAATTTGGTCCTAGAAAGGTGCAGACGATTAAATACTTTGAATTGTATCAATCTGTGCCTAATACAGATAGACAGATGTGTATATTTTATGTATAGCTCTTTGCCAAATTTCATCCGTCAATTCTGTATTTAGATCCTCCTCCCACTGTAAATTAAGAGACAGAAGGGATGGGCATTTCATGGCCTGAATAGCAGTATACAGCTGGGAGACACCACCCGAGAGATGGGGCTTGACCGTCAGACAAACGATCAAGAGGGCCGATATTCGGTTTTTGAGGGGAAAGAACGAAACTGGGACGGACAAATCCGGACTGAAGATACCTGAGAGAATGTGTTTTTGGTAAACTTAATTCATTAACCAAGTAGTCAAAGAAACGAACGTGCATCTACAAAAAGACCCTCCCACACTGTTTATGCCTTTTCTAGCCCAGGTGAGAAAGGCCGCATCTATAAGCGATGGCTTAAAAAGAAGTTTGAGGACAGAGGCATAGAAACCAAAGCTTGTGTGTGACCAAAATGTTTGCGAAATTGGGTCCATATACGGAAGCCGCCTCTTACATAGGATTGTCCGTATGTGCACCCACTGCCACCGGCAGTGGAGCCACATAGCATTGAGGCCAAAGAGACGGACGAGCATGAATGTTGTTCCATTAGACACCAACTCGGACTACTCCCACCAATAGAATCCTCCATACCATGTTACTAATTGTCGAATATTTGCAGCCCAATAGTAGTATAAAAAATTTGGTAGAGCCAGTCCAGCATTCTCCTTACATCTCTCGAGAACTGTTTTCCGTAGCGCGAGGCTATAGTCTTTGTCCAATAAATGTGGAGTGCCTATCAAGTTCCTTAAAGAATGATGTGGGTATGAAAATTGGGACTATTTGAAGAACTACAAGATCTTAGATAATATTACCATCTTTATTGAATTAATACGTCCAGCCAGGGACAGAGACAGAGCAGACACAACGATTAAGGTTCTCCTTGATCTGTCCTAAGGCTGATTTAAAGTTATTTGGAATAGATCCTTATATCTACTTTTGAGCTGTCGGTGGGTGATCCTCCCGGGATGTCATGTTGTGTGTTGTCTGCTCTGTAGTGTTGGGTCTAAATGGGATGTGGTCTGGGTCAAAGGATCCCCTTCCGAGCGCAGTACTGACAGTGTTATTGGGGGTGGTACAAAACACGGTGGTGTTTGGTAGGTTAAGGGGGGGGGGGGGGGGGGGCTGGTGTATTACCCGAGTTGGGGGGTATGTGGTGGGGGGCTGGGTTGGTACCAAATTTAGGGGGGTAATGGGGTGGGTGTCCAGCATTCTGGTGATTTGTGAGAGGGTCGGTTTGCGGGGGGTAGTCTGATTATAGTGGGAACGGGGGGTCATCAAATCATCGGCATACAATGACACTGGGTGGGGGGTTTGATAATCGCCGTAATCTTTACTGACATAGTCCGTATTCGGACGGGACTAGGTTTTTAGCGTGGTGGTCCGTGGTGGTGGGGGTTGTTGTGCCAAAGTAATTATTACCAGAGCGTTGCTCTGTGTCGTTTTGAGTCCCGTCCGACGTGTGGGTGGTTAGTGCGCCTATGTCGTGGCTGGGTATTCCTTGTGGTACGACGGGATGTGTCTGGAAGAGAGTTACAGGGGGCGGACTTGGTTACCGTTCTTGTATACTAGGGGTGCCGGGGTGAAAGGGATGACGCGTCAGTGGGGGTGTGACTATGGGGGGACGACTCCCTTGTCTTTGTGTGGAGGGGGAGGGCGTGTCGCGGGTGCTGGACAGATGGGGTAGTCTGGTTAAATGAGTGTCCGGTCCAGGGGCTGTGTTTTTGTGTGTTGAAAAAGTGTAGGTTTGGGTTGGTTGTGGGTGGGTGTCAAGCAAGGGTGAGGGGTGCATTGCCAAGGGGTCGGTGGTGCTGCGTTATGGGCGTGGGTGGGTACACGGGGAGACCTCAAAAGTCTAGGCGCCGTGTGGGCGGACAAGGAGGTTGTACGTGGGGGGGGGGTGGGGGGGTTGTGGTGTGGTGTGGGGGTTGGGGAGGGTCGGAGGGTGTGTGGGGGGGGGGTGGTGGGGGGGGAGGAGGGGGTGGGGGGGCGTGGGGGGGGTTGGGTGGGGTGGGGGGCGCCTTCTGGGGCGGTCGGCGTGGTTTGTCTCTGATATGGGGTGGGGGGGTGTTGGGGGGTGTGTGACTGAATGGGGGGGGGTGGGGTGGGTTTCTGGGGGTTGGGGTGTGGGGGGGCTCGGGCTGGGGGGTGGGGTTTCGGGTGTGTAGTGATGGTGTTGGGGCGCATTAGTTGAGTTTATTTTTATGAGCAGGGGGGGTGTACTGGTCTTTTTGTAGGGGGGTTGTTAAATTGTGTCATGTGGGTTACTGTTCTGGCGTTTAGTTCTGCTGCTGTGGTGTGGTCTGTCGGGGTGTTACTGGGGGGGGGTGGGGGTGAAATACTGGTAATGCTGTGGGGCGCGGTGGGGTGTCTGGGCTGGGGCGAGGGGGGATATGGGTAGGGGTGGCGTTGTGGGCGGGTTGTATTGGTGGGGGGGGGGGGGGTTGTGGAGTCGTGGTCGGGGTGGGGTGCTTGCGGGTTGTGGGTGCTGGTCTGGGTGTGTTCGTGGGTGGTGCGGAATGGGTGGGGGGGGGTCATGGTGGTGGGGTCTATGTGCTGGGGTTGGGCTTGATGAGGGGGGGGTGGGTCCAGGCAGTAGGCTCGGCGGTGGGGTGGTGGTGGACGGTGGTGGGGGGTGTGTAGGGAGGAGTGCGGGGGCGTGGAGGTGCCGGGGTGATGAGGTGTAGGGGGGGGCGCGTCTGTGGGAGCTGGGGGGGAGCAGGCTGGGGGGTATTGTGGTGAAAGGGTGGGGGTTTCAGACTGCGGCGTTCTGATGATAGCGTGTCGGGGTTGGGTGGCGGAGGGGGGCTGCAGAGTGGGAGGCGTCCCTACATGAATGTCGTATGGTGGGGGTAGAGGGGGGTTAAGGGCGTGTATCTGTAGTGGGGAGCGCCTAGTGTTTGTGTACAAGATTAGTTTATGATCTGATATCCCTATTTGTCCTATTTTGGTTAGATAACTCTAGGTATAGTTGAGTTGCATGAGAATGCATAACGTGAGTTTGCGGTGAATGTCCATTGAATTTGTGTTTCCTTAGGATGGTGGGTGGTGTTGGGTATTTGAGGTTGGTTTATCCTCTGCGCTCGTCGTTTGGGGGTGGAGGCGGGTTTTTGTGGTATATGGACATCCCCAAGAAGCCGAACTTCTAATCAGGATCTTTTACAAAAATTACTCGACTCTTAAACATAACGTACTGTCAGAAAGAGGTTTTCCTCTTGGCGCCAGTAGGCGCCAAAAAGACTATCTGAAACTGTGGATTGAAACATTCACTTTCTCTACATAACTTCATGTCTGACCTAGCTTTCTTCAGAGACAGAATGTGGTTGCTGGTTAGAGGTGAGTTCCAAGCTGCCGTAACTGCCGTGTGCGAAGGGAGCCTGTTTGTAAGAAAGAGGGCTGGAAAATCTACTGGGGGGGGGGGGGAGGTTGGGGGTGAGCAAATGGGAAACGGCTGATAACAAGGTTACAGGACACCTAGGAGAAGGATTGTGTGACTTAATAGCCTATTACATACTGTGGTACAATACTAATTTCTTAATATGGCATTGGCTATCTGCTGTTACTAGTGTTGACATACTTTTGCCAAATAAGTGAGAATAATAAATAGCGATCACAAAAAAGAAAAATAAAAGAGAGCCACCTTGCAATCACGTTACCTCTGGAGTCGATTTTTTGGTGAACCTGGACACGGGCAAATAAGTGGATTCACTGAAAAGAACGGAACGCCAATCACGACTTTAAAACTGTCCTCGCTCCAACTGTATCCTAATAACATACGCG
>NC_062540.1:19360667-19368167 GCF_022655615.1 Tachysurus fulvidraco
AACAAACAAATAAAAGAAAGAAAGAAAGAAAGAAAGAATGAAAGAAAGATGAAACAAACAAACAAGCAAATAAATAAATAAATAAAAGACAGAAGGAAAAAAATCAACAAATTAAACAAACAAACAAACAAACAGAGAACAAAAGACAGAAAACAAGTAAGAAATACAAACAAAAAATAGTAACAAACAAGCAAACAAATGTATACATAAAAAAATGAAAGAAAGAAGTAAAGACAATGAAAACAAACGACATTAATAGCTAAAGTTATATAAATAAATGTGAAAAGGAATGAAAACAATATATAAAGAAATGTAGCGACTGGAGTGCTGAGAAAACAAAGGAGAGAGGAAAAGAGTGCTGTGTGTGATGATGACCAGCTTCAGACTGACTCATGTACACCAGGACAATCCACACCAGTCTGTTCATAAACTGGTTTACACACAACATGTTCGATAAACCAGTACAAAAACAACAACAAACGATCTAATGACTGGAGACTTGGAGTCAAGACGTTTCTCTGACATTCAAACTGACCACATTTGTTCAGAATCAGAAAAGTCATTTCTAGCAGTTTAAACACTGTAAAACAGCGCCATCTCCTGGTAAAACTACACCAAAACACACCAATAACAACAATTCCACTTAGACTTAAAGGTGGGGTCTCCGTTGTTTGAAAGCCAATGTTGACATTTGAAATCACCAAAACAAACACGCCCCTAACCCAATTGGGTCCCACCCCTGTTTTGATAGCTCCGCCCCACACATACACCAGACAAATATAACCCAAGTATAACCCAGACAAGTATTCTGGCAGAACATTTACATTTACATTTACATTTACAGCATGTGACAGACGCCCTTATCCAGAGCGACGTACATAAGTGCTTAAATCTCTAACATTGAATACATTAATGCTGGTTCACTAGGTTACATACTTAAGATACCATGAGTTTAAAACATTTGTTCAAAGTTACAATGAAAAAGAGTCAAAGGTTGTGTTTTGTTTTTTTTTAATAAAATGCAAAAGATAGGAAAAGAGAAGTGCTAGTTGAAGTGTTTCCTGAATAAGTAGGTCTTCAACCGCGGCTTGAAAATAGCCAGTGACTCGGCTGTCCGGACCTCTAGGGGAAGTTCATTCCATCACCTTGGTGCCAGAACAGAAAAGAACAGTCTTGTAGTATACTTACCTCTTACCCTGAGAGATGGTGGGACCAGTCGAGCAGTGCTGGTAGATCTGAGGGTGTGGGGTGCAGTGCGAGGAGTGATGAGGGCTTTGAGGTAAGAGGGAGCTGGTCTGTTTTTGGTTTTGTAGGCCAGCATCAGTGCTTTGAATCTGATGCGTGCGGCTACCGGAAGCCATGTTGGGGCAGATGACTGAGGGTATATTTTTATCAATAAATGAACTCAATGAACCTCGTTTCACGATGTTCAGTTCTCTCCAGCGCTGGAAAGCTGATCCTATATTAACACGTCCTACTTCTTGCCTTATCGTAAGTCTTTCTTCTCTTTCTTTCTTTGTTTTTATCCTCCATGTCAATGTTAAAACCGCTTTCTGCTAATGTCACACATGCGCACTGAACACTCTCTCCGCCCATATTGACAAGACACGCCCCTTTCTGCTAACGTCACACATGCACACAGAACACTCTCTCTGCCCATATTGACAAGACCCGCCCCTTTCTGCTCATTGGCTACACGTTAGTTTTGTTTTTGTTTTGTTTGGCGGCCCAACACAGTTTTCTGAAGCATTTCTAAACAACGGAGACCCCACCTTTAACTTCTTTTTTTTTTTTTTACTCACGAAATATTTCCCTTGTCCACTGTGAGTGAGTAAACATTATTCTGAGTCACACTTCACCCAGAGTTAATAATTAATCTTCACTATCTTCACAATCTGACATTTCACAATCTGACATACATTCCCTAAACCCTGAGCAACCTGCTTCTTATTTGCATATTTTCACTGTAATTAACTTTGACTGGATATTTTCAGCATGACGGGTTTAATACGGCGTATAATAAAGAAAAAATGGAGGCATGGAAATCCTCATTGGCTGTTTTAAACCACTGAGATTTAAACACAGAGGCAAGAAAACAAATAAAGAAAGAAAGAGTACATTATATGATAAAAAAGCATAAAATTTGCTTTATTATTATTATTATTATTATTATTATTATTATTATTATTATTATTATTATTATTATTAACAATCATTTTTAGCATGTTTTTATTTTCTCTCTAATGCTGTAACTACAGTTTACACAATTTTATTTTAAAATTTACTCTCACATTTAAAAAAAAGAAACATGGCAACTGTTTAGATTATTTTTTGGTGGAAGGTTCATTTTACTCATTTTCGGTTGATTTAACAGCACTTTTTTTTACTAACTGTGATACTTTATACGTCATGGGAATAAAGTGTTTCACACCCCACCCCCCACCCCCCACACAAATGGAAAATACAGTGTTTTTTAAGGTAAGATTGAGCTAATCATCAGTGTGAGTCAGGGGTGAAGAGTGGAGAAACCCTCCTCCTCTTCCTCTTTAGTGGATTAAACATTGACAGGAAGGAACAGAAAGAAAGAAACAGGAAGAAAGAAAGACAGACGGACATAGAGACAGACAGAAAGAAACGGACATAGAGACAGACAGAAAGACAGAAGTCTAAACAAAAAGACAAGCAAACAAATAAATAAAGAACAAAAGACAGAAAAAATGAACGATGAATTAAAGACAACAAACAAAAAAGAGAGAAAGTAAAAGAAACCCAAGCTTTCAATCCAACAGAAAGATAAGTTTCACTTCTCTCTTCTCTGGTCATCAGATTCACAATAAACATTTGTTCAGACTGTAAGTCAGTTCTCTGCTCTCACATTTAGGTTAAATAAATTGAACAACACAATAATGATATTAACAAATAAATATCTAAATATAAATAAGGAATTTTATATCGCATTAAATAAAAATGCAATCCTCGTTTTCTCCAGGATCTTCTTTCCCCAGACTTAAGACGTCCTGCAGACTTCAGGCTCCCTGGGACCCAAAGTTAAAGACTAAAAAAACAAAAAAAAGCCATAAAAGACATACAATACATAAGTGAGTGCATAAGTATTCACCCCCTTGAACTATTTCACGATACAACCTCCATTTTTAAATCTACACGACACACAACCCAGTTTTCACCCTCGCTGTTGTGAAAGCCATAAATGAATTCCAGTACGACCAGAAAATCGGTAAACAATTGTTAAAATAGAAAAATTTGTTACATTTTTTTCTTTAATAATAATAATAATAATAATAATAATAATAATAATAATAATAATAATAATAATAATAATAATAACAACAATAATAATAATAATAATAATAATAATAATAATAATAATAATAATAATAATAATAATAATAATCTACTAAAAGTCAGTAACTGGGTCATTAGTCATAATCCTAAAAGCCTGATATATATTTTAATGATCATTAAAACATGGACAAAATCATCAATTATTCAAACGTGGATTATTAAAAGATCTCTTCAAAGTTTGAGAAATAACTAAGTAAGAAATGTTATATTTGGAGAAATATGGAATAACGATTATTTTGTAGTTTTATTACATAATCACACTTTAATTCATCCACATCTCTCTCTCTCTCTCTCTCTCTCTCTCTCTCTCTCTCTCTCTCTCTCTCTCTCTCTCTCTCTCTGTCGTCTTTCTCTGTTTCTGTGTGTGTGTGTGTGTGTGTGTGTGTGTGTGTGTGTGTGTGTGTGTGTGTGTGTGTGTGTGAGACATAAGAGAGGAAAGCGAAAGTATTTCCTGTCTTGCTTTCTCTTTCATTTTGAGTCTGAATTACAGCTCACAATTTTAAGTGCCCACTTGAACACGCACTCTTCAGACTCTTCAGACAAACCGTAAGTCTTTCTGCCTTTTATTTTCAACTCATTCTATCTTTCAAAAAATAAAGCAAAAGAGTACAAACTAAAGTGTGTGAAAGCTTTTAGCCTGTGGTCACGTGACAGCTTGTTTTCCAGCTCTTTCTCATGCTGCGTGTTACAGAAGTGTTGAGGATGGTGTTAATATGGCTGTCCGATCTCCCTACAGATGGAGCAGAAGGAGAGTCCGATGCGTCTGAGAGAATGGCTGATCGCACAGATCGACAGTGGGAAGTACGCAGGACTGAGCTGGGAGAACGAGGAGAAAACGTGCTTTAAAATCCCCTGGAAACACGCAGCTAAACAGGACTACAGGCAGAACGAAGACGCTGCGCTCTTCAAGGTCTCACTGATCATCTGAAGCTCAGCAACAGTCTGAATGAACATAGTGTCGAATTATTTACATTACAAAACTCTATTAACACTTTCCTGATAAATTACTGTCCAGATTCGTGAATTCATTCTCAACCTAATTAACATTACTTTTTGGATTAATGAACTAAATAGATTCGAATAAACTGTAGTTAGCTTTAGGTTTAACTTTTTAATTAACACCTCCATGATTTAACCATTAAATAAACGATCAAAGAAATATAAAATCAGTGAAACTGTACTTTAACACTTTAATTAACACTAGCGTTAACTTTAACACTTTAATTAACGCTAGCATTAACTTTAACACTTTAACACTAGAATTAACACTAACACTTTAACACTAACACTAACACTTTAACCACTTTAACACTAGCATTAACACTAACACTTTAACACTTTAACACTTTAACACTAGAATTAACACTAACACTTTAACACTAACACTAACACTTTAACCACTTTAACACTAGCATTAACACTAGCATTAACACTAACACTAACACTTTAACACTTTAACACTAGAATTAACACTAACACTTTAACACTAACACTAACACTTTAACCACTTTAACACTAGCATTAACACTAACACTTTAACACTTTAACACTAACACTTTAACCACTTTAACACTAGCATTAACACTAACACTTTAACACTTTAACACTAGAATTAACACTAACACTTTAACCACTTTAACACTAGCATTAACACTAACACTTTAACACTTTAACACTAACACTTTAACCACTTTAACACTAGCATTAACACTAACACTTTAACACTTTAACACTAACACTTTAACCACTTTAACACTAGCATTAACACTAACACTTTAACACTAGCATTAACACTAACACTGTAAACATTTTAACACTGTAAACATTTTAACACTTTAAACACTTTAACACTAGCATTAACACTAACACTAACACTCTAAACACTTTAACACTTTAAACGCTTTAACACTTTAAGCACTTTAACACTAGCATTAACACTAACACTTTAACACTTTAACACTAACACTTTAACCACTTTAACACTAGCATTAACACTAACACTAACACTTTAACACTAGCATTAACACTAACACTGTAAACATTTTAACACTTTAAACACTAACACTCTAAACACTTTAACACTTTAAACACTTTAACACTAGCATTAACACTAACACTAACACTATAAAAAAAATTAACACTTTAAACACTTTAACACTAGCATTAACACTAACAATTTAACACTTTAACACTAACACTCTAAACACTCTAAACACTCTAAACACTCTAAACACTTTAACACTTTAACACTTTAACACTAACACTTTAACAATTTAAACACTAACACTTTAAACACTTTAACTCTAACACTTTAAACACTTTCACATTTTAAACACTAACACTTTAACTCTAACACTTTAAACACTTTAACTCTAACACTTTAAACACTTTAACTCTAACACTTTAAACACTTTAACTCTAACACTTTAAACACTTTAACACTTTAAACACTTTAAACACTTTAACACTTTCACATTTTAAACACTTTAACACTTTAACTTTAACACTTTAAACACTTTAACACTTTCACATTTTAAACACTTTAACACTTTAACTTTAACACTTTAAACACTTTAACACTTTCACATTTTAAACACTTTAACACTTTAACTTTAACACTTTAAACACTTTAACACTTTGACACTTTAAACACTTTAAACACTGTAACACTTTAACTCTAACACTTTAAACATTTTAAACACTTTAACACTTTCACATGTTAAACACTTATACTGATTCACTAGTAGAAAAGACTAGAATTAACAGTTAACACTAAATGTTGTTACTTCTATAAGAGTGCTGAATGAACTGAACCCAAGATAAGAAGGTGCACTGATGGGTGAATCAATAAATCCCACAGTCTCGAAAAGTTAAATATAAGTGTGATAAAGTTCATTATCCAGTAACTGTCTGTGTATTTGCACGTGTGTGTGTCTGCATGTGTGAATGTGACTGTGTGTGTTTATGTGACTGTGAGCATCAGTGTGTTTATGTGAACAAGTATATTCATCTATATGCATCTGTCTGCACGTTTTAATCTAAAGGTATGTGTGTGTGTGTGTGTGTGTGTGTGTGTGTGTGTGTGTGTGTAATTTTGTGTTTATGTAAATGTGCACAATCGTATATGTAAATATAAATATTTTTATTTATTAATATATTTATTTATTAATTAATTAATTAATTAATTTATTTATTTATTTATTTATTTTTCGTATGGAGCTGCATGTATATTGCACATATAAGTGTGTGTATGTGTGTTTGTGTGTATGCATGCATTGGCACACTATTGCATGGGTGTGCTTATCTATGTTTTTGTGTGTTTGTGTGTGTGTTTGTGTGTGTGTGTGTGTGTGTGTGTGTGTGTGTGTGTGTGTGTAGGCATGGGCAGTGTATAAGGGGAAGTACCGTGAGGGCCGTGACAGAGCCGACCCCTCAGCGTGGAAGACTCGGCTACGCTGCGCTCTCAACAAGAGCACTGAATTCCAGGAAGTTTCTGAACGCAGCCAACTGGACATCTCTGAACCGTACAAGGTGTACAGGATAGTGGAAGATACACACACACAAACAGGTGAACACACACACATGCACACACACGCACGCACGCACGCACGCACGCACGCACGCACGCACGCACACACACACACACACACACACACACACACACACACACACACACACACACACACACACACACACACACACACACATTCAATACTACAGAACAAAAAAACAAAGACAAGTAACAAACTACTGAACAAAAAGATGGATGAAATAATGAAGTGAGAAGAAAATGGATGAAAGATTGAAAATCTTGCTTTAAAAAAAAAAATCTCACATCCTTAACTTAAAAACATAAGAACAAGAAGAGAAGGAAGGAAGGAAGGAAGGCAGAGTGGGAGTGAGAGAGAAAGAGAAAGTGACAGAAAAACTGATAAGAAATAAAGTACAAAAAATGCAGAACGAAAGAAACAAAAAAAGAAAGAAAGAACTGTGTCTTTCATTACAAGTACTGTAGGAGTCTCTCCTCCTATCTCTTTGTTACACTGAGTCTCTCTCTGTCTCTCTATCATTGTGCCTTTCTCCCTGTCTCTCTATCATTACAATTCTCTCTCTCTCTGTCTCTCTATTATTGTGCCT
>NC_062540.1:19373167-19383167 GCF_022655615.1 Tachysurus fulvidraco
TCTGTCTGTCTGTCTATCTGTCTGTCTCTCTATCTCTCTGAAAACAGCTGTCTGCCTGTCTCTCTCTGTCTATCTCTGAAAGCAGCTCCTTCAGTCTGTCTGTCTGACTGTCTTTCTTTTCTTCTTTCTTTCTTTCTTTCTTTCATTCTTTCTTTCTTTCTTTCTTTCTTTCTTTCTTTCTTTCTTTCTTTCTTTCTTTCTTTCTGAAATACAGCTGTGTGTCAGACTGATTCTGCCTTGCTCTCTCTCTTTCTAGGAGCAGCTCTTGTCTGTCTGTCTGTCTGTCTGTCTGTCTGTCTGTCTGTCTGTCTGTCTGTCTGTCTCTCTCTCTCTCTCTCTCTCTCTCTCTCTCTCTCTCTCTCTCTCTCTCTCTCTCTCAAAAGAAATATAATGCCAGAAATTGTTTGTGGTAGCTCAGTGGTTAAGGTGTTGGACTACTGGTCTGAGGTTGTGAGTTCAAATCCAAGGCACAGAAAGGCCATTGCTGGGCCCCTGATCAAGGCCCTTAACCCTCAATCTCAGCAATATAAATGAGATAAATTTCAGGACTACCATAAATGCCATAAATGTTGCCAGGGCAGTGTGTGTTGTCAGGAAAGAGAAGAGGATGATGAAATCTCTTAAAGTAAAAACTAATACTGAAATAGATGAATAAATAGCAGCACTTTTGCTCAACTCTCCTCACTTCTCCATCTGTACATCATTCTTCTCTTTTCTCTCCTTTCTTTCATAATATTTTTTCTGACTGACTGTGTGTTTTGTATGTGTGTGTCACTGTTGTGTAGAGTTACATCAGCATCTGCAGATTGGGGGTCCGAGACCACGCTATGAGATTGGCCTGTGCTTTGGAGAGGAGTTTCCTGACAATAACCAACCAAAGAGCAAAAAACTCATTACAGCACAGGTGGGCTTTCTGTGTGTGTGTGTGTGTGTGTGTGTGTGTGTGTGTGTGTGTGTGTGTGTGTGTGTGAATGTCTAATAGCTTCTCAGTGTATGTACACATGTATTTCTGTGTGTGTGTAGGTATTTAACAAGGTGAGAAAATGTGTTTGCACATGTATTACTGTGTGTGTGTGTGTGTGTGTGTGTGTGTGTGTGTGTGTGTGTGTGTGTGTGTGTGTGTGTGTGTGTGTGTGTGTGTGTGGCAGTTAGCTCTGTGTAAGTGTGTGCAATTAAATAAGATGAGCAGTAGGGGGAGCCACAGCACAAATACACCAACTGAACTAACACACTGATGTCTTGTTGACTTGATGTCTTGTTTCTTTCTGTGTCCATCCTCCTTTTTTCTGTTTTTTCCCCTTTCCTTATCGATTTTCTCTCTTTCTTCATGTTCTGTACATCTTTTTTATTGTTATGTCTACATCATCTTCCCAACTCATCTGTTTCTGCCTACTTTCTCATTCCATCAGTCCATATCATAATATTCTGTGTGTGTGTGTGTCTATGTGTGTGTGTGTAGGTGGTGCCCCTGTTTGCTAAGGAGCTGCTTGAGGGTCTTGAGAAGCGTAATACTGAACTGAATTTCTGTTCAAAATCAGAAGCACAGAAATAAAAACATCCATCCATCCATCCCTCCCTCTATCCATTCATCACTGTAGATATAAAACACACCCTATACACTGTACAAAGATTTTTTTTCCTTGTAACATTTTTAACTTTAAGATTCAAACTTTTGAATGTTAATCATTCACGATAACCTTGCTAACTAGCACGATGAAATGTTTTACCTCAGAATCAACTATACTAAAACCATGCTATGCTAAATTAAATTTGGTATCAATAAATTATAGATTTTACCAGCAACAATGAGCATAATCAAACACAAAGTTACCAGCAATCAGGTTTCCCCAAATAGCTAACAAACAATTAGCATTTTGCTAATAAAATTAATTGCTTAGATAGTGCTCCTTCAAAATAATATTTCAGTTATCGATACAAATGAATAAAATAACTTTATTAAATATTTAAGTTATTTTATTATTATTAAATTATTCTTCTTATTCGTATTACTCTTATTCTTGTTATTATTATATTAATATGAACAATCTAATAAATATTAGTTTCCTTTTTTTTAATTAAATATACGGTCAAGGAAAATGAAATGCTAGGAATTACCTTGTACCGAGTTTTGAGAAAAAAACAAAACATGCTAACATGCTATAGGAAAGAGTATATCAGGAGCTTATGCTAGCTCAGTAATAGCTTTACTTTAATTATATTAGCCTCGTTCATTTTAAACTGTTAATGCTAATGCTGCTAAAGCAAAAATTATACAAATACTATGATGCTAATTATGACCACTTACTTTGTCATAGTGTATTTTTGTCTGTAGGCTAACAGTATACATAATTTTTTTAAATGTTGACAACCAGGTAAATATTCAGTATAAAAGCTGGAATGAACTCCACATTTAAATAATTTCAAATATCATAAAACAATAACAGGAGACACTTTGTGCTAGATGAATATTATGCTAACTGTGGCTACTAGCTTACAAGTATGCTAGTTTTATACTAGCATACTTGTGAGGCTTACAAGCAAATACAAAGCTAATATACTGTAAACGCTTAGCTGTCAGTTGTGAAAGAATATTTCAGCTAAAAATGTCTTAGAAAGGACTAAAGGAAACGGTAACGAGTAGCATCATGCTAATTTGGACACGTTTTTGTATTGAAGAAAACAGAATATTGGAGTAAAATACATTCTTGAGGCAGTTAATACTTCAGATCAGGAGCAAAAACACAGCTAGCAAAATAGCACTAGCTAATATAAGCTACAAACTACAACCTCCACTGTTGTCTAGTGAATAAGAAGACAAAGAACAGACCATTTAGGTCAAAATAGGCATTTTTTCTTCCTTTCTTTCTTTCTTTCTTTCTTTCTTTCTTTCTTTCTTTCTTTCTTTCTTTCTTTCTTTCTGTCGAACTCTACAATGTGATATGACCGCAGTGTTGAATTAGCATGATGCTAATTGTATGATGTCCCTGTTTGGGTGTCAAACTTTCTTTCTATCGTTCTCTCTCTCTCTCTCTCCATCTCTCTCTCTCTCTCTCTCTGTTTTTCCTTTTTCTTTCTATATTTTTCTCTCTCTACCTCCCTCCCTCTCTCTCTTTCTTTCTTTCTTTCTTTCTTTCTTTCTTTCTTTCTTTCTTTCTTTCTTTCTTTCTTTCTTTTTTCTTCCTTTCAGGCAGCTTTCAGAAGTCAGCTTTTAGGGAATGTATCCTCGATTGTTTTTGTTCGTTTGTTTTCCTGTAAAATCATAACATGCCAACTAAAAAACTGTGAAAATTCTTCGCTTCCATGACAATTTCCACAATTTTTGGAAAATACCATTGTCATACAGTATGTTGTATTTATTCTATTCATGGTTTGTATCACTTTATCATGAACACAATTCGAGTCATCGGGTTTCTGAAAGAATAAAATCTGACTCCATATAAATCTATAAAGCATTCTTTTATTTCTAGCGAACACTGTTTTACAGTCTCACAAGTTTTAAAAATATACAATTTTATAGCTATACATTTATAAAGAAAAAAAATAACAATCCTCTTTTTTTTTGAAAAACAAAAAAACAAAAAACACCACCACAGAAAAAAACAACAATAAAATAAAATAACTCAAAAAGGGAGAGTGTGCTTGATCAAGAATGAATACCCGTATCTGAGTTCAAAATACTTTCCTTTATATATATATATATATATATATATATATATATATATATATAAATATATATATATATATATATATAAATTCCCCTGCTCTCATGTCATACAGAAAAAAAATAAAGAGGGTGCAAAAATATGGAGGGAAAAAAACAAAACCACACTGCGAGGTCCAGTGGACTCACAAAGCATCACCTTCCAACATGTTATTAGCACCTTTAAACCCCTTTCATATGGAAAAACACCAACGGACGTTCCTTTATCGACGGGAATCTTCTTTTTTTTCTTTCTTTCCTCCTTTAGTGTCTTTTCCGTTTTTTTTTTTTTGTTTTTTTTTTACCCACACATTGGACCGTAATGCTGAGGTGAATTCGCATTTGGACCTCGTATTGCAAAGCTAAAATCTGTATACATTCACCTCGAGAGCCAAGGCTCGGTTTAGAAGCGTGAAAGAAAACTGCATTGCAAAAAAAAAAACGTAACCATTAATGTTAGTCATCATATTTGTCATCGTTTTTTTTTAATAGCATATTCATATGTAACACCTGTATAGTATAGAACTATTCATATAATTATATAGTCATTTTTTTCCCATTCAATATTATTTTCCTTATAATACTGACTGAAAAGATATACCCTGCAGAAAAAAGTACACCGAAAACAGACGTGGCGTCAACAACAGGCGAGTTTGATTGTCTCAAAAGACATAAAGTCTGACTGTGCATCACTAGCATTGCGTTGTTGTTGTTGTTGCTGTTTTTTTCCCTTCTGTCCTTTCTTCCGAACCCGTTTCAACCAATAAACACAAAAACACATATGGCTCTTCCGAAGTAACCATGAGGTCACGAATGATCAGTTTGGTGTTAAGGTCCTCACATGACTCCGTGAACTCTCTGTGCAAATGTTTCTGCCAAGATGTGTTTGTATTTCATCACTTATTAACCTCAGTGCAGTTTTAGCTGTTATCCTGTTAGCCTAAAGGGATAAAAACATTTAAAAATATTTTGTTTGTGCTTTTTTTTTAAACTCAAAAATACTTTTTTTTGGTACAGTGAGAATTTAATCTTAATCGTTTTAATTTCAGTATTATTTTTGATTTTTATTGAAATTGAAATTTTAAATTTCTGAATTTTTTAATATTTCTTTTTGAATACTCCAAATAATTCAAATGATTTCCACTTTTCTTCTTTCAAAGCCATCGCTGGCCACCAAATTGCATGCAGCGTGCTAACTTTTCCTTTGAATTAATACTCATATTTAAGAAAAATGTTCTTCAAATTGTAATCTCACTCTTTAAGCAATAAATCACGATTTGTTATACATATAATATTAATCAACATAATAGCGGCTTTATGAAGTGCAGTTCTGCTACTATTCTGAAGTTTCCACTAACAGCATGTCCCAAAGTGGTTTTTTTTTTTTTTTTTTTTCGTTTTAATTCACAACAAATTTCCAAGAGGTTTGTAAGATGTATATTGCAAATATTTTAGATTTCCATAAATAGAAACATGTGCGTTATTAGTGTAACAAAAGCTGTGATTTGAGGTTATGGTATGATTTCCGAGTTGCTGTTAGAAAACACCTTCTAAAGACATTCCTCTGGTATGAATTAGTTTAGTTAGTATATATAACACTGATTAAAGATGCATAGAATTTCAGTCAATGGAAATGACATTACGATCGCAATACACTGCATTTGAGGACGATTTGAAAATAGTATCATTAACAATGTTGTCGAATCAATTTAAAATACATTTAACCTTTATAACAAGTGACTAGGGAACTGTTTAGATCATAAGAACTATTTACTGTAGAAACACAGTCTTTGAAAATTGAAAGTGTTTCAGTTTAGTGCTATATAATCAGCTGTTTTTTAAGTAACATGAAATGTTATACCCGGATCTTTCTCATTGTTAAACAATGTATTTAAAAAAAACAACTCAGAATACGCTGAGGAATAATGCATTAATTGTTGATATGTGATGAAATAAAAGCACTTCTTGGTCATGAACTCAGACTCTAAATGAGGACTTACTGCTGTCTCATTCGTTTACACCCTTGAGGTAAATCTGTGCAGCTCCTATTTCCTTCATGCAACTCAGGGGCAGACCAGCGCCTCTTTCGGGAGCGTGGCTTATCCTGGATCTCCCGGCGGGAATCAGACAGAAGCAAAGGGGCAAGGCGCGTAGCCGTTCTGTCAAATCTTTGTGTGCTGGTCTCTGTTCCTGCAGAAATGCGATCGCATGAGTGTTGTTGCAGCGAGGTGGGCATCAAGATTGATGAGGTCATCGGCGGGGGTAACGAGGTCAACGATGGGGTCATTGAGGTCATCGTTGAGGTCACTGAGGAGGCTAAGGTGGCCACTGGGGTCAGTGAGTTGGGTATTGGTTTAAGGGTTGTTGTTGTCGTCGGGGGCAATGAGTTTGGTGTCGGGGTCAAAGCCAGGCAGATGTCTCCTGGACTGAGCTGGCGGCAATGGAGGCCATAGAGATCTGCGCTTCTCTGAGGACTGCATGAAGACCAGCCTCTTTCCCGAACGAAAAATGGATACTCCTCCAAAACCGTGAGCAATTCCTGCCAAGAGAAAACCAAGAAAATCAACAAATCAGCTGGCCCGGTACTTGCACAAAATTATATTATGTTACTGGATTTCCAGTGAGACAGGAAACTGGGAAAAAATGGCATAATTCAGATCAGATTCAAATTCTCTGTCTTTTCACTGATGACATTTGACCTGGGAAAATTACACTCTGAAATATAAGTAGGAATTTTATCACATTAGCTTACAGAACATTATTTCAGAAACCTAAACCCAGACACCAAATATCCCATTAACCTTACCCTAAAAAACCCTATGAACTTTAGTTCAGGATCATAAACCAGAAACCTTAGTAAAGGTATTTTATTTCAGAAACAATAGCTCAGAAAACTTAGTCAAGAATCCCAGAAACAGCCCAGGAACTTTCGTTCAGTTTAATATTCCTTAAATTCAGAAATCTTAGCCTACAAACTTCAGCCTAGGAACCTTAGCCCATAAACAGCTCAGAGACTTTAGTCTAATCCCAGTAACCTTAGCTCGGGAGATTTAGTTCGGGAAGCTAAACCTATGAACTTTAGCCTGGGATCTTTAATTCTAGAACCTACTATACAGTAAGCTGAGCAATATAAGTTTAGGAACCTAATCACATGATGAGTGCTACCTTGTTCTAGTTCCTCCAGACTTATAATGGCAAACACCTAATCAGCCTATAATCACTCCTTGTTATAAATAACAAGTACTTTCGGTGAATGTCTCTATTAAATTTTGGGTAAATGGTACATTTATGTATCCGCTTCAATTTTAGCTTAATTATCCTTAATTATCTTTTTTATTTTCTTTTTTTTTGTGTTGGGTTTCCATTTTCAGCGATGGCGCTGCTGTTGTGCATATAAATCACTTTGTACAAATTAAATTTAATATGTTGTCAAGCTTATAAATTAAAAAATGTAAATATATACGGTGGAAGCATGCTGAGGTTCTCCTTTTAATCATTTACTCAGAGAAGGCTAATTAGTAATTCTGAAATCCTAAAATCACACACATTTCACACAGTCATGTAAAGAAATCCACAAAGCGTTGCATCATATACATTTCAGATGTGAAACATGTGATTGCTTGTATGCGAAGTGAGCAGCATGTGAGCATGAAGTAATGAATTTATTGGAAATGCTGGAAATGCTTAGAGCCACATAAAAGTGTCAGCTGTGTAGTAGCACAAGCTTGAACATGCTTGCATATTCATAAGAACTTTAACAAGCATACTTGTACAAAGGTTAAAGAGCTTCATTGATATCAAATGCAACTAAATCACCTCTAGAGATACATTGCAGGTCAAAACGGTGGAAGCAACACAAACTGAACAAATGTACTACACTGTATGATCATGGCGGTTTAAGGGTGCTTTTTACACCTATAGTCCGGTTCATTTGGTCCGGACCAAAAGCAAAAAATGACCCATTGTAGCTTTTTAGCACTTTTGGTTCCTTTTCACACCACACTGATCGTTCTGTTCCGCACCAGTTGAAACAAACCAAAATGCGGTCATGTGATAACATCCACATCACTCATTGGCCACATGTCTTTGATCGTATTTCCTAAACTGCTTCTCGATTGGTCAGAATAAACGTGCGGGAAATTTCAACGAAACTCCGGAAGTAAACAAAAAGAGGAAAATACAGCATACAGTACACCATGGACAGACAACCGCGCGCTGCAATTATTCTATGCAAAGTCTTAATTTTCAGAATGAAGCACTGGATGCGGCTTGAAAATATCATTTTAATGCACTACAAACGGCGAAGACGCATCGCAAGACACTTCAGGAAGCGGCGAGCATTACTTTTGCGAAACTGTGACATGCTTATCTTCCGAAAATATTGCCAACGACCCACTACGGCAACTGGTTTAGTCCAAAATGTGCAATACTTTTTGCAGTTAGGTCTATTCGATCTCGGACCGTGTTCTCACCACAAGCGAACCGTACCAGAGTTCGTTTGAAAGCGTACCGAGACCACCTCTTCAAGGAGGTCTCGGTACGCTCATTTGGTCCGCTTTTGAGTTCGATTGCTGCATTCTCACCTGCCCAAATGAACCGCACCAAATGAGCAATCGAACTCTGGTACGATTCAACCGAACTGAACAAGGCAGGTGTGAAAGCACCGTAATAGTTGATTTGGTGTACTAGTTATACAGTTGTTTATATAAAGGCATCTTGTTCATAATGTTAATAATGATTTTATGTCCAAAAGAAATGACACAATATCTACATAAAACACCAGAATAGAAAACAAAACAAAACAAAACACCCAAACTTCAAACACCCAAATTTCAATTCCTGAATGCAGACTGTTTCTGGGAATCTGGTTATTTGATCACAATAAAATGCTACTATAGTTTTATTCTCTACCTCAAATTCTTTATTTTCTACCCAAACAGAGGTTTTTTAAAAACAATAAACCCTTAGATGTTAAATGAAAGTATATGTTAAACTCTTAGGTCTTAAACATCGAAAGAACCTTTGTAGAACATTAATTTATACTGTATAGCGTTCAGTGTCAGTTCAGGCAAGCCACATAGTCAAGCTCGGCTATCAGCCGATGTTAAAATTTTCTGACCCCGCCCATCATCTGATCTGATTCCTAAGTGCGCTATTGGTCCCTTTCAAACAGGACGCCCTATTTAAATGCGTTTTTTTTTTTCAGTCTGTCTGCTTGGCTGTTTCCTATGCATTGCTGCAACCCACCTCCTCCCCTAGCTCCTCCTTGAAACTTTGTGTTTAACTTAATCAGTGTCATTCTGTTGTCACTGATGCAGGCTCTGATTTAATTGGGTTGATTTTGTCTTGCTGCTTTCCCAGATAAATGGGAGATTGTCCCCAGAAGCTGCTGCTGTTCCCTGACTAGCTTTCTTGGAGCTCATGAGAAGGATGGGATAAATCAGAACAGAGCCATACCGCCAAATGTAAATTTTATAAGCTTGTAAATAATAATAATGAAAAAAAAAATATATGTCAAAGAATTGTCTTTATTTTGACTCAAGTGGTCCTGACTGAAATAAAAGTAAATAATAATTGACATATTTCTAACAATATTCACTAGTTTAACACCTTTACTGGATGCCATTTGTTAGTCTATTCATGGCTTTTCCCCTTCTGGACTGACCTGAGTGTTGCGGTCAGCAAGCAAAACCTGCAGATGATTGAAGCCATCAGTGGGTCCAGGTGAGATGAGTAAGATGGTGCAGGTACTTAGGTGGAACTCGGGTGTGGTGTCAGCACTGTGCAGGAAATCCTCTGTCTGTAAGTCTTCCACCCTTTTCAGACGGCCGCCGGCCAACTCAATAAGGGAACCCTTGGCAAAATGAGGTAGGACTGCACTTGTTGGTGGGTGAGGACCACTGAGGACTGAAACAGAGGGTCGATAGGATCCTGGTGAATGTTCTCGCTCCTGATGGACCCCATGGTTATTATGCTGAGCATGAGGGGAGTGCTGGGAGTTTCTCAGAGGGGAAGGAGGAGGACCTGAGGGATTAAAACTGGGGTATGCCTGAGGGTTGTGGTGAACCGAGGAGTAAATAGACCCCAGGGCATAGTAGATCTGAGCTCCAGACTGGGAGGCACTTCCAGCAGAAGGTTCATTAGGAGGTTTTGCCTTTCGTGTTTCAGAGGAGTAAGTGTGGGGAGTTGGAGGTTTTAGAATTGCCAGAGAGTCCCTGTCTGTATTGTGATGGAAGGAATGTGCGTTAGGACCCGTTTGGGATGGTGATACCCTCCTTGTATCACGCCCTACCAGATCTT